>NW_027094088.1:3052258-3247926 GCF_029207755.1 Chamaea fasciata | reverse complement strand
AGGTGAAAGAGTGTCTTTTCTGCTGTGTTTTTCATGTGAGTAAAATGCAGATCTATAAAGGATTAGGAGTCTTTATTCAGAGTTTGAACTTTAACATTCCTCAAGCCTCAAATTTTAATCTTCAAAAGAAAGTAGTCATTTCATGGCGAGTTATGAAACGTGAATTATTTATTCCACCAGTAAATATGTAATTAGGCATATTTTGAAAATCTGTAATTAATCCCTCACCCCTTAAACCCATAAGAAATGCTAATAGCCTCTGAGGTAAGGCAGGTTTCTATAAAGGGCATTATGTAAGCTGTTCTGATCTGTTGTATAATTATGTTTGCCGTCTGTAGTGGGGAAAAAAAAAAAAAACACACACAACCAAACAAAAAAACCCCTAGTGAGAATTTGTTGTGGAGGAAAGGGAAGAAAGGGAAGAAAAAGCTTCACTCCTCACTGAGCAGGAGGCAATTATTAAATGGCAATATATCCAAACCTTTTCATTAGGTTGGATTGGGTTTCAAAGGGTGCGGTGCACGCATTGGGCAAGGAAATCAAAGCTGCTTGTTTCATTCCTACAAGATGCAGCAAACTATCAGCCCTGCCTCAATAACCCCATGGCCAAGGAGCTATTATGGCCTGGCTACACCCACAGTTTAGCCCAACTGCTGTTACCCTTTTACCCTCTTGTTCCAGTATCTTCCCCAGTGGATTCTCCTAAAAAAACCCCAGGGAGGTCTGTAATCCAAGCAGCATTTTTGAATCACTTTCACTTTTTCAGTTTGCATCATGATGGCACAGTATAAATAAAAATTACCAAAAATAAACATATTTATATTTTACATATATATGAAATATGACTTTCTGGGTTGCTCTTTTTTTGCAGCAAGGAAATCTGTTGAGAAGAAAGTTTATCTGACTAGTTTTATCATTGTGGAAAGCCCAAGAGCAGATTGCTAAGTTCAAGCATGGTTTTAGTTTGAAATCACTAGACATATTTTAAGAACCTTTCACTAATAGCAAGCTCCAGAGCTCTGTCACTTTGCTGTAAGAGTCTCTTGCTAACATTTTAACTTCATTGAGAGGACAGGGACAACCTCCTTCTCGAGTTGATGAAAGCCATTTTGGTCAAAATTGGGCATTTTTGGCACTTAGGGTTGGACTTAGGGGGCTCCATAAGGGGCCTGTACACATCAGAAAAGATTATATCAATTTTCTCAGAAAACAAGCAGACAAGTTCATGCAGATATGTTCATTGATGATTAGTGAACACAGCCTACAACCTCAGAAGAAGTAGGTTGCTGGTTTCCAAAACAGAATAACTGGGAAAGGATTTTCTGTATGATGTGGACTGTTTTCAATACTTAACCCTTCTCAAATCCTAATTACTGAGCTAATTAGTTCATTACTTCCTCACTCCCACCAGTGGTGGCATGTGGGAATTTTATCTCCTTTTTCTCCATGCAGCTTTTTACTTTTTTTTTCCCCCGGGGCAAGAACCTTAGGTCAAACCTGTGGCCACAAAATTATCTGGCTTTCAAGGCCCTCTGAAAGAAACACCTTTAAATGTGTGCTGGATTTGTCCATCACCCTCGAGAGCAGGCAGCATATGCTAGCTCAGTACTTGATGAAGAAATTCAACCAGAATTTGGGCACCAGTAAAGCAGATGTAGAGCCATTTCTCTTCTGAAATGTGGGCAGCTTCATGTTTAGAGTGGTTGTAGCTCCTAAAACTGTGCTGTAAGAAGGAAGTGCTTGTAGAAGCTAAAAAATAAAAAATCAGGCTGCTCCTCAACAGGAACATCTGCCTGAGTCAATGACATTCAATTGTAGAGCAGCACTGAAGTGAATGTGGCTTTTTGTAGCCTGAATAACTCTAAAGCAAGGAGAAATGCAGTATTCTGTGGAAGCTGTTGACCTCCTGGTGAATTTTTCATGGGCATTTTAATGTTTGCCGTCTCTGCTAAAGACCTTGGAGATGTGAGATGAGATGTGAGGATCTCAGCTTTAGTCTGAACCAAGCAAGTGTACCAACAGGGAAGATGCTGCTGCACTGGGGAGAAAGTCTGTGAAAATACATCCTGCTCCACTGTGGTTTTTGTTCTGAAAGCCTTTAATGCTTAGGCACTCTCTCAGGAGAAGAAAAAAAAAAAAGGGCATTTCCAGACAGTCATTTATGCCACCTTAAATAGATGTGTTGGCTTTTCCACACCCATTAGCCCACAGCAAATGACAAGACATCTAATTTTCTGGTGCATGAATAGGTGGCTGAAGTGAATAGAAGCCCAGTTCAAGCTCTGAGAGAACTTAGCCCAGACGGCAATTACAAAGGGCTTCAAACGTGTCACTGAAATTTTATTATTTTTAAGTCCAGATGATAATTCCTGGGGTCCTAAATGATGAGTATTCAGCACTGGTGTTTGGCAAAGCTGTGTCTGCTTATTTTTATTTCAATTACACATAAGTCAAGAAATAGTCTTGTTTGTATTTTAAGGCACAGCAAAGAGGGAGCATAAATTCCCATAATGTGAGCTTTTCAATGAGGTTTCATTTCAGTTTTCAGTTCATTTTGCAAAGTGAATTTACAATAGAAGTGCTGCCAGTGGACATTATAACCAAAAGTCTGCTGGCTTCAGCAACGGCGAGATAAACTTCTCCTCAGATGGTGCCTTTGGTGCAGAGAAGTGCCTGTGTCAACAAAACAATCCTCAAAAATGTAGAGGACTGCTGCAAAGAGGAAGGGAATAATCAGATCTCCAAGCCTCTTGAAGATAGGACAAGAAGTAATGAGCTTAAATTGCAGTAAGGAAGATTCAGGTTAAAACCCTCTTGTGATAAGAGCAGCCATGCAGTGCAAGACACTGCCTGGGGAGGTGGCAGCCTTTCCAGCACTGAAGGCCTTAAAACCCCAAAGATAAGAGTTCTGTCAGGAATGACACAGGTGCCACGGGCCAGGGACAGCACTATTCACCTCTGGAAACCCCCTCCAGCCCTTTGAGGTGATGACTTTCCAGGGTTATGCACTTTGGGATGGTCTGGGGTGTGGAGCTCTGGCAGAGCTGTGCCTGTTGGAGGTTTTCTATCTGGGATAGACCCTCCATGTCGTTAGGTCTGGGGAGGTCTAAAGAACGATAAGTGTGTTTGGAGGAAATGAGAAGGAGCATGTTAGCATGCCTAGCTTCAGGAAAAAACAATTTAGGCAAATTGGGTGCCACAAAGTCCAAGTCTTTCAATGGACCCTCTCCTTGTTTTTCCCTCTCAGGGTACATCACTGTCCAGCTTTCTTTTTCGGCCACAGATATCCCTGAGTGAAAAAGCAACAGAGTTGGAGGCGTTTCATTTGCGCCGTTCAGCAAAACAGGATATTGCCAAAACTGTGAGGAGAGGGGGAAAAAAAAGGATGGGCATGGAGGGAAATGCAGTGGAAGGAGAAAAGAAATTGAAGTATCAGGAGCCTTTAGAGGGCAGTAAGAATCCTTGGAGGGGAATAATTAGAAGGCTGTAGTAGATGAGAGCTGTAAATGTTCCAGGATTTTGGTTGACAAACCTCCCAACCACACTGAGCTTCCCAGGTATTTTTTTTTATACCTGACTGGTTTCTAATAATGCCCATGAACAGAGCTTTTGCTGATAAGCTCAGGTGAATAGTAATGGTATGACAAATATGTTTCTGCTTGGCCCCTGCCAAGATATTACTGGAAATTTGGTGTTGCCTGTCTTTTTAAACTCGGGATGGCGAGATTTGCTTTTATGGTATAAATATAAGGAGTCGGTAAAACAAATCAAACCCAAAAACCTTGAAATGCTACCAAGTGCTTCCCTGCGGCACTAAATGGTTCCTCCCTGAGGAAAGAAACTGATTCCTGGTACCAATAAGTAAATTTGTAGAGGTGTTCATCCACATTTCTATGTGGTACCTGGTGCTTGAACTGTGAAGGAAGAGCTGGAAGCAATGGGATGAGCCCATGCAACCGCTGATCCAGAGGCTGCTGTCACCACCACAGTCCCACTCTCAGTGTCCACTTTCTTGAGAAAACGTTAAATCCCAGGCAAGCTGGGAATTTGCTCCACAGGAGCAAATCATGTCTGAATTTTGCCTCTTCACACCGCAAGAACTCCCAATTTTATTTGCCAGATGTTTCTCGAGGCAGTGTCCCCCTACCCCATCAAAAGCTGCTCTTACAACATCATTCATTAAGCATTTGCTGCATGATAACTCCATTGAGCCATTGCATCCCAGCTTTCTGTGTTTAGCCGCTCACAGTAAAATTGCTTTTACACTAATATGACTGCACATGGCAGATTAATGTGCTGCTGCACATAAACATTTGCCTTGCCAACTGGTCCTAGTTGGTTGGTTTGAGTGGAAAACCATGGGAGAAGGCATGCAAAACCAAAGCCAGGGTCTAACACAACATTAGCTGCTTTCCAAGCTTATCCATGAGTCCCCACTTCCCAAGCATGCTACATATAATTACTCCATTGCGTTTTTAATTATGTTTGTTTTCTCCCTTGCAAGTGCCCATTCCTTTACATTTCTCCTTCGATGTATGTAGTACCCCAGCAACATCCACATTTATAATCACAGAAGATAAAGTTATAATATTCCTGAGGCAAAACTGCATTTTAACAACTGTGCTAATGTGGAGAACAACTTGTGCAGAATAAATATGCCCCACAATTAGCGGCACGCCGGCATTTTTCATGGTTACCTTACAAATAAATAAACTCAAGCCGCTGACATTTTTTTTTTTTTTCCCCAGGGCTTTCATCTCCTGCTGCCCCAAAACTGCAGAAAGATTTGTTGTAAGTAACACTATGGCCACGGTAAGTTTGAAAGCCCATTATTTTTTTTTTATTTTTTTTTTTAATTTAATTTGTCTGCTTTTTTGCATCTGCATAGCTCGGGGCTGGGCCGGTGGCTCTGATATTGTCTGTGTGATGAACCGTGGGTGCATCCCGGGCTCCCCCAAGCCTATCATTTGGCTGAGGCTAACAGGAGGTGACTGGGCAAAGCCGTTTCACCTGAGGGTGGGCCAGGTCACAGGTCACTTGTAATAGCTTCTCCATGCATCTCCAGACCTGTAAATGAGACCAGAGCCTGACTCACTCCACTACACTTTCTTTGTCTCTCAGACGGATGCTCTAATCAAACAAATTACCCAGCCCGTGATCACGGCCCCTGAGCCAGGGATGGTTTTGCAGACGTTTGTCTGGAGCCCTCAAAGCCCCCTCAGCCATGCAGCGCTGCTTAAAAAAAGAAAGGACTAATTTTTTTTTTATTTTTTTTTTCACCAAAAGTAATAAAATGATTGAGGTCACTTGGCTAAGCTGGGCTGGGAAAAAAAAAATATCCCCAGAGACATTGTGGGACACAGAATGACACAGGCAGCACAGCAAAGGTCACAAACAGGAAATAATGAAGGGTCTGGCTGCCCCCAGTGTGGGGGTACACGAGCTATGGCTCTGTGCACCCAGCACATCTGTGTGAAGCCTAAATGCTTCATCAGTAAAAGTGTAGGTGCACCTCACCTCTGGGTGGGATTACTCTCTTGCTTTTCTCTTTTTTAAAGGGGAAAAAAGACTGAGATGGGCAAAAATCTCACGGGAATAAGGTGAGCCCAACCATAAATAACTGGGCTCATCCAGCACCAATAGAGGAAAAGCAAACAGGCGTGGTTTGTTTATTGTAAAAGTCAGCCTTAGGCAAAGGATTTAAAACTGATCAGCCTGCTGCAAGCATACTATATTAGTCTTGTATTTATTTATTGCACAGTCCTTTAGTTTTATTTATTGACTGTCATTTCCTACTGTACTGCAGGCAGTGCTGTCACTGTATTTTCTTAAAACTTTCACAATAAATTTGTAACCATTAAAAAATCCCAGCCATCCCATATTTTTGTCCTGCATTTTCCAGATATTTTGGCTTCTGTAGAAGTAATGTCAGTTGTTTACTTGATTCTGACTCAAAGAAAAAAAAAATCCAAACCACCACCCTAGGTACTTTCTAGTTTCAGATGTTTTGTGTGATTGTAAAAGAGAAAGAAACCAGCTTTGACTGAGAGAATGAGCTACTGCAAACAATCTGTTGCTAATATAGCCTAATTGCTAGTGATATTTTGAGAAAACAATTAAATTGGAAGTGGGGTTACTTTGGTGTTTATTGTCTGTGACAGCTTCTTTTGGAAACAGGCTCAAGGGCTGCCGAGCTGAGGCTGTGATGATGTGTGAATAATACTTATCATCAATGCAGAGCCAGCCAGCCAAGCAGCGAGTCACAAAATGGGCAAACTCACCTGTTAGACATGTCAGGATGGGCAGGGAGCTGTTCCATGGTCACAGGTGGGCCTGAGTTACAGTATCCTTACCTGTATTTTCACCCTGTAGCATCAATATCCTTTAATTGCCCTGGAAACTGGGGGGAAGATGCTTGGGTGCCTCCTGGCTTTTGAGTTAAAAAGCCAGCATGAATTTGGTTGTTGGAGGGAAAAGTACCATATATTGGAAGAAGTAGATTTGAGCCATCACTCTCAACAGCTCAGGGGAAAAGTCTGGGCAAAATTCCCGTGGATTTTTCCCGCGTCCAGCTTTTCACTGCTGCTTGTCACTGCGATTAGTTCAAGGTGTAAACAGACGTGCCCTCTGCTAGCAGATATGCTAAAAGAGGTTGTCACCCACCCACCAGGCCTCCCACTTCTTCTTTAACAGCCTGTGGGAGAAAACACCTCCTGTCCCTCCCCACCAGCAAATCTGCTCACCTGGGTCCATCCAGCCCCGTTTAGGCAATGCTCCGAAAACTTCTGCTGCGATGAAGCCATTCCTGTGCAACCTCCACCTGAAGGGCTGCAGCCACCACAAAGAAGTTGAAAGGGCATAGAACAGGTTGCCTTGAAGCTACCAAAATGGCTTTGTACAAGCCAGTGATGTGGCTGGGTCAGCAGCATTTGATTGAGTTCTTGTCACGCCATCACATCCAAGCTGCCACAGAAGCGGCATTAAAGAGGGACAGTAATTCTCAGTTCAAAGAGGCCAGGTCTTGGGAAATATGTAAAATGGTTGCAGTGGTTCAGTTACTGAGCTTGGTACCACTGGGAGAGGTCACCACCAGCCCCAGGCCACACCATCCTGGTCTTCAGCAAGTGCTGAGGGTTGTGTTGCTGCTCCTCAGTGTCGAGAAGCCCAGGCATGGCAGAGAGGACTATTTAACCTCACCTGTGTATTGGTTGGTGAGCTGCAGTGTTTGCATTTACAAGCTTTTTTTATTGTGGCACTAAGTCTGGGAAACACTTCTTTATATCTCCTGTGAGAACACTAGTGCTCACAATATCTTCTGGCTCCAGAAGTTGAAGATTTAGGAAAAAGCATCAGCTGCCATCTAAGTGGGAACAAAATCAGATTTTGACAGTGAGAGACAGCGTCTCAGGAGCTCTCTCGTTTTTGTCCTCTCTGCAGAACTGCTTGCATCAAGACCTTAAAACCCCTCTGTAAAAGCTGTTTGTGTGAGAGCAGATGGTATTTCATTGTCTTTTGCTACTGATCTTGAATTATCAGCCTTTATAATGAAAATGCCAATTCAGCCTTGACTGTTCTGCTATAACTCTACCAGGACCACTATAATGCACACACCATATATACTGAATATTTATTATGGTACTGTGCATATTATTTATTGTATATGCAGCATATTTTGTAGGTGAAAAATGATACCTTATCTAAGTCAATGAGCATAACCCAGAAAAATATGGCAGAGTAATCATGTGATTCATAATTGACATCTGCTCTCCAAAGACTTGGGCAGAATCTGAATTTTCAGCGTGCACTGGAAATGCTCTTCTGTTTGTTGGTCTGGGCATAACTGTGCCACTGCTCTCTCCAGCAGCTCCATCAGTCTTCTGTAATTCCATAATTCCCTGGGTGCATAGAAAAGCTGGGCCAGGCACATGCTGAAAATATTTCAAGAAGTTGCAAAAAAGTGCTGATGTTTTTCAGCGTCCAGAAATACGACAAGGAAGCAGACTTTTTTTTTTTTTTTCTGTCCAAATGCTAATGAAGAACAGCCTGTGCTCATCCTCAGGGTTTTCATAGATTCACAGTGGGATTTTTGTGTGTTCAGGTACATGTGAGCACATCTTCTGCTCTGATTTCACCACCCTGTTGGGATATCACCACACAGCCAGACCAGCTAAACCTCTGCAGCCTCACCCCTCTCCAGCACTGACTCTTTCCTTCAGTCCTATCATAAACCCCCCTTTAATTAATGTGCTTTTTCCGGAACAGCTCCTTGCGTGTAGTTGAGACAACGTGTGGTCAAATTGCTGAGAAAAGAGGATTTGGGGTGTGTTTTTTGTCACTTTTTTGTCACTGCTCCTTCTGGTCGTGAGAAGCTCATAGGGCAGTGGGTGACCTGCATTCAGGTCCTTTTAACAGGTTGTCTCCTCAGCTTAATTATTAACCAGATTTCCAGACTTAATGTATCCATGAACATCAGCATCAGTGAACAGCTCCCCAGAGGAGAGGGAGGGATGCAGGAAAATTACGTATTAGGCAAAGTCATACCTGAGTTGATGGAGAATAAAAGGGCAGTGAAGCTGGAATTTTGAGGAATGGAGTTGTGTGAAGCCCCTCAGTACAACAAGCACCACAGCTTGGGAAGTTTTCCTTTTGCCACTTTAATTTTCCCTGCTTTTGTGGATTCTTTAGTGTCTGCTGCTGCAGCTGGGAGGAATCTAGAGGTGCCCCAGCCCTTTGCAGCCTGGCTGTGATGTGGCATCCTTGCACGTGTGGGAGGGAGGGCAAGGAGCCAGAGGAGAGGATGAGGAAGGGTTTATCAGAATAAACAACAACAGAGACGTAGCAAGGGTTTTCCAACAAGCTTCCAAATCACATTATCAATGGCATCTAGAGACCAACCCACGTCTTTATTGGTGCTGCTCTCATTGCAGGAACGTGGCCAAGTTTGTCTCAGCATTTCAGCTAGTCTTCCTTGTCAATGACTTTTTTTTTTTTTTGTACAGATTGTGCTCTGTTCATAGCACACTTAAAAGCAATAGCTGAAGAGAGCAGAGGCTTCACCACTTTGATATGCAAAAAACAGCAAATTTTTTTGTATAGATGAGGGGAGCTAATCCTGCTCTTGCTGCAGCCTTTTGGAAAATTCCCAGTGACTTTGCAGAGACTTTGAATTACAGCCAGCTTTTGCTTTTTTATTTTTTTCCCTTCTTTTTTATTCCCTTTTCTTTTTTCTTTTTTCCCTCTTGCAAGACATCAGGAATAAATATTTTAATTCAAAATGGCACTGCAGTGCCTTGCAGGGCTGTGGGCTGGGACCCTGTCCCCAGCAGCCTCCAGCACTTTTCCCAGCAGCCAGAGCACAGCCCTTGGGCAAGCACAGCCACACAGGTGAGGTGCCAAAAACATTGCAGGGCAAGGCCATCATCAACCAGCAGATAGGCTGTTTTATGCAATTCAAAACTCACAAAAAATGGATGTAGTTCAGGTGGCTCAGTTGATGCCTTCGGAAGGCTGACCTGAAAAAGAGACTGGACAGAGATAGAGAATAAAGTAATTATTTATTGAAAGGCGTCCAGGATCCACCTTGGGCAGGACGGGGCCTGACCAGGGCTACACCCAAGGTGGACTAAGAATGGTCACAAAAAGGCTGATCGGTCACATGGTCTTACATTTTTATAAGTTTTGGTTCATTTGCATATTGGGGTTTAATTGTCCAATTCCAGCTTCAGGTTGTGAGGTCCCATCCTTCTTGTTCCTCCCTTCAGCCCACCCTTGTTTGTGCTTTTGGGGCTGAAAGTTGTCCTCAGTCTTCAGCAGGAAAAGGATTTGTTTTGTCTCCCTACTCTGTGAAGAGAGCTGACTGGCACTTAATAGGAGGCTCAAAACTACACCCCTAGGCAGCACAGAACCTGAAATACATGAAAGCTGAATCTTAGAGGCATCACAGAGAGCTGCTGAGGAACCTGCATGCTGTTTGCAATGTGCCTGCTATGGAATGAGACGTAAGAAGCCATTCTAGAGATAATTTTTGAATATTTCAGGTCCTCTATGCCAGATCAGCGGCAATAAAGCCAGCAATCAGTGCTTTACACCAAATCTGGTTTGGTTATGCTGCCCTTGCCCCAGGAGAAGCTGGTGGTCAGGCAGAGAGGACAATGGCTTTACTGAGAGCAGGAGAGAAATAAGGCTTGTGAGTAGTGGCTGCCAAAAAAAAAAAAAAAAAAAAAAAAAAAAAAACCAAAAAAAAAAAAAAAAAAACCAAAAAAAAAAAACCAACCCAACTCTTTAAAATTTTGTTGAGTTTTAATGCAAGCAGCTCATCATGTGTAAGAGGACTTGTTTTCATGTCTAGCCTGGGAGCTGTTGTGAGGGCTCATATCCTGTACCGTGGGACTCAGTGTGCCTTGGAACAGTGCTCGAGTAGTCAGTCATTTTATACACCCAGCATGTGCCCATGCATATGGATAGGTAGAGACATGCAAGTACATTTATATATGTCTGTGTAAATCTGTATATACATATATGCATATATGTGTACATTTGTATTTATAGGCACAATGCATATTATTGAATATACATGCTACACCTTTGTATGCATGCATACATATGCTTAGGATTCTATGCATTTCTACAAGAAAAACAAGGCATTAAAAAAGAAAAAAATAAATGTAGGTAGCTAGCAAAGTATAATAAATACACATATTTAAATACATCTTGAGCTTTTTGCATGTATACAAATGTACAGGTGAAACAGTTTCATGGATTTTTTACCTTTTCACATAATATGGGATGAACCAGATGACAGAGTGCTCATAGTGGATAATTGCTACAAAGAGAATCAGAGTAACCAAGTTATTCTCCTCATATATGGCTCAATTTAAAGAGACTGTGTCAGCCATGTGGTGACCAGCCCTCCCCAAGAGGAGTTCTACAAATGGTACTTGGAAATGCCCTTAGAGAGATGGTGTTTGGCTTTAAAAAATGTCTGGGCTGCCTTGGTGGGGTAGAGCAGCCAGCCCCTGACACCCCCAGCACCACTCACATTCCAGCTCTCCAGCAGGGAATGCAATTCCAACACTTGAACATCAGCTGTAGGGACATTTGGAAGTTTAAAAACCAGTCATCACTTCCTAGCAGTCCTACCTCCTAAATGCTTCCACTCCACTTATTATCACATCATTTAGGCACCCTAGAATTGTTCTAGGAAACATCAGCCTCTGGCCAAAAGAAGCTGAAGTGCATTTTCTGGGTGCAGCGTTTTCTTCCCAGGGGTACTTAGTCTTGATGACCGTCTTCCGGGTAAAGCAGAAAGGGACTGCCTTCTCCTGCCAAAAGGGAAGAATTTGTCCTGATTTCTGATGGCAATGGTTGGCATGCTGCTGGGAGGGGCTGATACCCTGCTTATGCAGATTCTATTCAAGAAAAGGAACACGACACCGGGTGGAAAAATAGTAATGTGAAAATGGATGGCGTTTCCGAAAGACAGACAAGCATGCCTGACTTCACTGTGTCACCTGGCTCCTGCTGAAAGCTGATGCCGACCCTGATTTTCACAGGGATAAACCCAAACCACAGAACACAGCTGATGCAAGCAAGTTACAGTAAGTTTTGCCAAAGCCCAGCTTAGACAGATGGTCCATACAGTCCCTGCCCCACAAAAAAAAAAAAAAAAAAAAAAGAAAAAAAAAAAAAAAAAGAAAAGCAGAGATCACTTCAATATCTTCAATATCTTACACGCTCAAAAAAAAAAAAAAAAAAATAAAAGGAGTGGCTTGTTAGTCGGGACAAAAATTGGTTTGGGCCTCTCAGGAAACAGCATGATTCTCCTTTTTTCCCTGTGGTACTCAGTTCCTTCAGCACGTGCCCACAGGGGCTGTGAGATCTCAGCTGTGGGAATTCCTTCACCAGAGAAGCTCTCCTGGGCACAGGAAATTT
Source organism: Chamaea fasciata (assembly GCF_029207755.1). Lineage (NCBI taxonomy): Eukaryota > Metazoa > Chordata > Aves > Passeriformes > Sylviidae > Chamaea > Chamaea fasciata. The sequence goes on along the minus strand of NW_027094088.1, from coordinate 3,235,995 downwards.
TCCAATTCCCCTCAGTTCCTGGTGTTTGAGGTCTTTATTTGTCAAGCCCTTGCTTTTGAGCAGGAGAACAGCACAGTCTGTGGGAATGTTGTGGGATGCCCATCCTTGTGGACAGGACTAGGGAGGGAGGGTGGTTTTTTTTTTCCCCCAATGCCTTTCAGATGCCCTCATTGAATGAGGGGGTGGGGAGGGGGAACATCCTGGAGATGTCAGAAATGCCAACAGTGAAGGGAAGAAAAGAAAGAGGAAAAAGCACAGTCAACATCTGCAGCTGATTTAACCACATAAATAAATGGTAGGTTCCTCTGGCACTGCCAGCACAAATAATTAAATGGTACATTTATGTTCCAGGACACCAAAATACAGAGGGATATCTGAGAGAGAATGACATGTATGTATTTGTCCCAAATCACATGTTTATCTTTTTTCCCTCTAGGCAATTAAAAGTTCATTAATAACCACATGGCTAAAATAAAAGCAGGGCAGGCAGCAGGGTTGGACTGGGCCATGCATCAGGACTGCAGGCACAGGGGGAGCTGGGGGCTGCTGTGCCTGCAGTGAGACCAGGGCTCTGGTTTTATTTAGGGCCACGCCTCGGCAGTTTTAGGACAACACAATGCAATTACTCTGACCACAAAATGTTCTGCTACAGCCTGATGGTCCCCGATGCCACCAGGAAGGAAGATGCTGGGAGCAGGCCAGCCTTGCCAAAGCCTCTGGGATGGGGCTCTCAGCAGCCATCTCCCTCCTCAGGCAGCCCCTAGGGGTTAAGGTGAGCTTAACTCCATATATGGCCTGCCAGACCCAGGAGTTCATTTACTGTAACCACCTGCTTTTTTCCTCTGTAGGTGTACAGCTGAGGATGTGTGAGACGGATGCTGGAGCCCAGGGCTTGAAAAATGTTCTTTCCTCCTCGTTAAAAACCTTTGCCAGCGCGGGGAATCTGCTGCCTTTGTTCAGGTGAGGCTCCCGTGGCACTTTTTCTTGGAAACAATGAAGACATCAAGCCTTTTATGGGTCCCATTATTATTTTGTTTTATTGTGTTGTCATTTTATGAGGGACTTGTGGCCCACAGGGAGCGGGAAGGCGCTACCAACTGAACCAGGGTGGGGAGCAGAGGAGGCACGTCGAGGCTGCCTGGTATTGGGGGATGATTTCATCCAGAGCCCTATTGTGGCAGGGAAACAATTCCACTTTACCAACGGGCCCACTTATTGTGCTGCTGGTGCCAGAGGAAATCTGTGGCTGAGCAGGGTTGCACAATTGCCAGTGTGGTCCCTGCCAGAGCCCTTGGCTCCACGGAGCTGGGACAGCAGGCAGGGCTCAGCACGGAGTGTGGGTACCAACAGACCTTGGTGAGGCAGCCTGAGCCTGCCCACACAGCCACAGGCTGTTAGAATTTTGTTGTGACGATCAGAGGGCTGATCCATGCTGGTGCACCCCCTCCTACATGCTTCCTGTCTTGGTTTGGAAAGACAGGTGTCTGCTAGGGAAAAGCTGGAGCTCCCCTTGGAAGGGAGAATGTAAACCCTCCTCCCTCCAAATTATTATAATTTTGAAATCAAGGGGCTTTCAGGCAAAGAGATGGGAATAGGAATAACAGTTCTTTACTAGGAATATTAAAAATACAAATGTAGTAGTACAAAAAAGAAGCAAACAAACAAATGAAAACCCTAGAAACCCTGACAGAGTCAGAAATACGACCTGACACCCCATTGGTCAGGGTGTTGGGAGCAGTCCAATTAAGTCTTCCTGGAGTGACAGATGTGGTTCTCTTGGAGCAGAGATGATCCTGTAGAAGGGTCCAGTGGTGGTGAGATGGGTCTGGTCTTCCTCTGGGAATCCAGTGGAAAACAGGCTGCCTTGGTATTCTGAATGTCAGGTTTTATCCAGGTAGGAATGCTGGGCTCCTCCCCCTGGGTGGAGCATGTCCCAATGGGATGATGTAATTGTATCAGCCCTGCAGTGAGCCTCGATGGCCCATTTACAGCAGATATCCCCCGGAGGGAGGAGGGTGCTGGAAGAGATAAAGAAACAATGCCTCACCTGCAGTGTTACAACAGCTGAGCCATTAACAGAAGGACACCTGCACCCTCCCCCTGGAGTTATGAGATAAAGAAAAACACCTCTTCAACTGATTTCAACAGATTAGGAATAGAATACCTGCTTTTGGTTATATATTGCAACCCAAGACACTTCCCTGCCCTCTTACATCAATTTGGGGGGTCCTTGGGCCAACCAGATGTGTGAAAAAACAAGTGGTGTCACAGCTACTGTGTGGGGTCCAAGCATGGGAAGGGCGAGTCAAGTCATACAATTCTTTTATTATTTTTATAGCTGGGCTCCATGTAGGTAATGTCAATAGCAAACCAAACTGGGATTTGTGAGTTGACAAGTGGTGTTGAAGTGTTTCAATCTCCTTATCTCTTTCCCAGACTTCTTTATCCAGAATTTAGATCATCTAAATGCAAACCCCTGTGCCTCTGGCTTCCTCTTCTTTCAGTTAATTTGCTTTTAAAATGGACATTCAATTTTAACCTGTCGGGGAGGGATGGAGCAGCTTTGAATGGAGTGAAAGAGACACAATGCTAATCTGATTTGCACATCCAAATTCCTCTGAACTGAACCCTCAAAACCCTCCAAGCCAGAAACACTGGACAAGGAATCCACAGTAAGCCAGTATCCATGACTGGGCACAATGTCTCTGGTAGTCAGAGAAGTTTGGAGGGTCAAAAACTCCTTGGTGGCTCTCTAGACAGCACACTGCACAGTTACACATTGGCTGTGGGACCATGGCAGCTCCTGAGATGTCTAGGCTGGGTTTTAAAGGATAGGTCGGTCATAACTTTTAGTTTTGCAGTTTGTGTTCATGTTCACATGGCCATGGCTCAGGCAGGTACATGGGCTAATTTTCATGAAGTGTTTTGGGGGCTGCCAGCAATGCAGATTCTGCATAGGACAAGCCATGGCAGAGATCTGGGATTCATCTGCATCTCAGGAGGGTTTCACTGCATGTCCTGAGTTCCAACAGCTCTGTCTATCCAGGCTTGAAGCTACTGCAGGTATGTCACTGACTGTACAGCAGGAACATTCTCCAATTCCTGCAGCACAGAGATCTGGTTGGTTGTTATCCTCCACTCTTGGAACTCTGGGCACTGAGGATTTCAGATTTTCTGTGCTCACAGGCACTGACCCCCAAGCAAACACTGCATTGGACATGAGGCCTTGGAAAAGGCTTCCAAAATTGAGTGACAGCACTGGGATTATGGGTGTGGAGTTTGAATGGAAGTGTGTGATATCACAGGGTGGAAAACTTAAAGTTTAAGGTTTTAGAATATAGTAATATATATATAAAGCAAGACGGAGCTTTTAGGGTGGAGGCTGAGTCCTCCTTTTTCACCTTCTTCTCCATGGGTCTGGGTGGTATTTTGTAATTGGATAGAAAAGTCCACATTGAGGACCACGGGTGGTTGGTTATTGGGTTAAAAGTAAAAATAATTGAGGTGTCATTTCTTAATTGGACAATTTATCCTTAAAAGGCCTTGTAGAGAGAGAGATGGTGCTCCATTTTTTAGTTGTTAGCTAGAAGTGCTGCAGAACTCACAGTTTGTGAGACTGTAATGTAGATAACAATTAATAAACATCTGAGTCTGAACAAGAAACACCGTCTTGAGCATTTAATCCCAACTCTGGCAAAAAGAAGATAAAACACAACACTCCACTTTCTTCAACTACCCTCTGTCCTCTTGGGGGCGTCCCTTAGAGTTATGATGGCTGGTCCTACCCCAAAAGTCGGTGCTGGGAGATAAGGAATGACCTGATTTTTCACTTCTCCTTTGAAAACTTGGAAACTGAGCCGCACACAAACTCAGCTGGGCTGCGGCAATGCTAACCAACCCCTTAGGAGTTCTCTGCATGAGAAGAGACTGAAATCCTGAGAGAATGAAACAGTCAAAAAATGGTTTTAATTTATTTTCCTGTATGCTGTGTGTTCACCAAGCCGGGATTGGGAGCAGCCTCCAAGCCTAATTTTTGTTTCTCTGTAAGGGCATATAGAGTGGAGGGACACATACTCCTGTGGTGCCATGTCAGAATTTCTACCAAACCATGTAATTTGTGCACGTGTGCAACCTTGTATTCTGTTTTTTGGGTTGGATTTTTTTTCTCTTTTATTTTCTGTCATAGGTTGCTGGCAGATAAAGCACTACTCCCTCAGCCTGTTATGATTGCACATTGAGCCATTCCCAGCCAATTGGAGCTTTTCCATAAGATGGTACTTAGCCCGGTCTGTAATTGAAACAGGGCATGGATCCTCCTGGGGAAGGCAAACGTCAGCCAAAAAACCAGGCCGAGATAGTCAAAGATATTTAGTATACAAATAAGAAGATGTTTCATAAATATCTTATAAAAACTGTAATTTACTTCCCAATATTTCAGCAGATTATCTTAATGCAAACAGCAGATGTATTTCGGAACGAGACAAATGTTTAGCAAAATTAAAGTTATTCATGTGCAGTCACACAGGGAATATTTGCATGATATTTTACTAATTGCTCTAAAATCTGAGTTTTAGCAAATAAACAAACGGGGAAAAAATGAACCAGCAGAAAGATTGGCCCCAGGCCTCTCTTTTTAAGTTCTCTGAGTCTATCTTCAACATAACCTTTTTTCTCCGGAGTCCTATCAGGGCTGTTACCTTTTTGTTTACCTCCCCTGGTCTGCAGTTCTGCCTGCTCCTGCTTCTTATGGCTTAAACGGAGTAAACAAGACTAATTTCCAATGGTCAAATTTTCATCATTTTGGGGAAGAACTTTGCTGCTGTATCAAGCTCAGGGCTTGCTCCAAATAGGATTAGCCATAGAGAAAAAACCCAACAGAAAAGGAGTAGATGCTCTTAGAGTGGCCAGGAACCCAGACTTTGGTTACTTTAACCTTCTCTTACAAGTTTCAAGTTACAGCAGGAAGGATCGAGTTGTAGTTGCTGATTGTTATGACATTATTTTTTGTCAAGTCTATTTATTTGCTCTCCCGGAAATGACAATGTATTTCGGGACGTCAAAATATTTTGTTCGCCTTCATTTGATTGTAAGAGGAGCCTTAGGTGAGGCAAGGAAAATGTATGTTTATCAAAATGTTGATGCACAGTAGACGGTTACATGCTTGTATATGTTTCATTCACCCAAAGGAACGCTGAGGGTTCCAAAAAAAAAAAAAAAATCAAGTAGTAGGGATTTAGCAAAGGTCAGAATTAAAACTGCTGTGTCTCACAGAGAAGTCACAGTGACTGCAGGAGCAAGTGGGCTGCAGTGCTGGAAAAAGAAGTCCTTGGTTTCACACTACAGCTGTGTTTTACCCAAGGTGTTGGAGTTTCTTACAGCAGTGAGTGTCTCTTTTCAATCTTCTGTCCAGCCACGTAGGAAATGCACCTCTTACACATGACTTCTATGGCAAAGGGAATTTTTTTAGCATCTGAGTCTTTATGATGCAAAATCACTTTGTAAGCCATGTCCCTAACACTGAAAAATTCTCCCTGTTCCATTCTGGATTCTGGAGGAGAGTCTGGGAGTCTTGGAGAGAGTCCAGCCTGATGTGGGGTGGACATCCTCTCTTAGCTCACATAACAAGCATTTTCAGGATCCCGCTCTTCATGCTGTCCAGTATTTTCATTTTCACTTTAAGTATTTTTCATTTGTTTTCAGGTTGTGAGGTGCAGGTGGATGGGGATGTTGAGCTAAATGCACAGGTAGGTGCTAAGAAATAATATAAGTTGTACTTCTCAGTTAAGCCTCTAAGGTTTTGTTAAAGTACTTCTGTAGGGTCAGCTGGTAATTATTCCTGTAAACTGATTTTTTTTTGGAACAACAAAATTAATACAAAAGTTGGTGAGTATATTATCTGACTCAATAGGGGAAACAAAGGGGAGAACAGGGCATTACTGTCAGTATTCTTTTGTCTTTAAGGGAGGAGGTTTCTGTTCATGAAGTTTACACTTTGAGCTCATTAAAGCCTTTCTTTAGCCTCTCCCATCCGCAGGTCATCGCAGGAATATGTAAAACGGAAATGTTTTATTTTAACAGAGTCAAAGAAAGTACATGAAACCCACATTTGCCACTGCATAACATTCCTTAAGTTAAATCACAGAACTAAGCAGAAGCTTTTTGTTTTTTTTTTTTTCCTGCCTCCCTTTTTTACTTCATTGAAAAGAGCTCAAAGTATAATATTCTTTCAGGAAGCCTCAATTGTATTAGTGGAAGTAATAGCAATCTCCTAAGCAAAATCCCATGGGGCTCATGCCACTCTGCTTTCTGAAAAGCTGCATTGGAGCACATGCAGAGTTGCCTCTTTCCTGAGCACTGCTGTCCTGGTTGTGGCGCAGGGAGTTTTGGATGATGCCAAAGCAACTGGATATTTTTGCATTGGGGTCTTCCCGGTATTTCAGCCTTTATGGCAGTCCTGAGTCTTGGGAGAAGCTGTGAGAGCCCTGCCCAACCATCCTGACTTTGGTCCTGCTTTGCTCTTTTTAATGTGCGAGTGTGACTTCCATGGACGTAAATAAAAGTTATGTACATGCATAGAGAGGGAAATAGATGCATTTATCTTGGCTCAAGACAAGCAGCATCTCCCCAGGGAGCTACTTAGGAGGTTATTGAGGAGACAACAGCAAAGTGGAGTGGGTTGTACCTTTCTACATATGCGCTGTAGGAATTATTGGCGTGTTGCTGATGCTCATGGCGAACAAATAGTTTATTTCTGGGCTAAGAAACATTCCAATGTAAATACTCAACTGGCAGCTAGCTGGAAGTTTGCCACTTGAAGTTAAAAGGCCCGTGACCAATGGTGTCAGATTAACATTTCCAAGTTGGACAATGTACAAATGGTGTTCTTGGACTGAAATAGAAATAGATGAAAGTGGTCTACTGCAGTGCAAATAACAAACTGGCAGCCAGCTGGTCATTGGAAAGAGAATATACTATGGGAATATGCTTTCTGCAGAAATACTTTATTTTGGAGATAAGTATCAACAATAGGAAGATGAGGCTTGTTTAACAAGAACCATATGGTCTCATCATGCTTTTATTTCACTCAGTGGCAAAGCCCTGATTGCCTTTTGTAGGTGCAGAATGGGGATTACTGCTAATAAACAAGAAGTGCAATAAGCTGTTGATCCGTTGTTGCCCTTCAAGAGTTATAAACAGGTTATTTTTAATGCACATGCTGATATTTGAGGAGACAATAACTGAAAGGAAGCAGGATTGAAGGTGCTTGCTGAAAAACAACTTCTTCTGGCTAAATAAGCCAAGACAAAGAGCCATTCAAGACGAAGTTATCAAACTGTGTGAAACTGATACAGCAATATTTCCAAACTGATAAGTGGAGAAGTAGTAGATGGGTTCATTCAAAAGAAAAAGTAGTTTGAATTTTTTGAGGAGAGGAAACAATAGCCTGTAAAAAGTGACTTATGAGCAAATGGGGATAAGGCAGGGACTTTGCTGAGGTTTAAGTAACTACACAATTTAGTCTGTTAGCAATGCAGTTAAAGATAACAGAATTTAGCATTGCAGTTTTGGTATAGTCACAAAATTGGTGTGTGCTACATAAAGGAAAAAAAAAAAAAAGGAAAATAAAGGAAAGAAAGGAAAATGAAACCCAAAGGAATTGCAGCCTCAGTGGAAAATCCTGTTTTGGGAACTTTTCAAGGATGTAAAGCATCATCTAGAATTGTTTACTTTTATGGGTAGGAAGTAAAAAATAAGTCAAGTAAGAGTGGAAATGGCATTCTTAACATAGCTAGAAGGTCACAGTAAAATCAATAAAAGTCAGCATTGCAAACTCATTTTTTAAACTGGTTGTGTTTCGTTGCTGGGTTTTTTTTCTGGTTTTTTGCTTGTTTGTTTGGTTTTGGTTTTGGTTTTTTTTTACAGTGGCCAAGAATTTTTATTTTGGTCTCAAAAAGACAGCAAGTAGGAAACTACCAATTATCAAGAAAATATCAAGATTTGAACATGAAAAATGCGTATCATGCATGCAGAGGCTCACTTCTCCCTCTGGGTGTAAGTACTCAATCCCATTGATTTCCATGTGTCTGAACACAGCTTATAACAATCAGGGATATCAAAACTCTGTTATGCTACATATTGAAATACATCATGTTACTAACTCCGCTGGTTTTTCTCGCTTACTTCCTTTTTCTTCTCTTCTTGCTTTAAAGTAGAGCAAATAGTGGAAGCACAAGGATATAACACAGAACCTGAAGCATGTGAGGATTCAGACGTTTGGTTTGTCTGTCTTAGTTAATCTTCACTATCAACTTTGAACACCCCTTCCCTAGGACTCCCTTGTCTTTACACTGATGTCAAAACAGCCTTAAACCATTCCTGTGGGTTTTTGGGCTCTTATGCCCTTTTCAACCCCTCCATCTGAAAAATGTCCCCAGCACAAATTACTGTAATTTGAAAGTACTTTCAAGGAAGCCCAACGATGAGGGTGATCCCACAATGTGGGATGTTTGGGATGGAAGTACATGACAAGTGCTGTCCTCATCCAAAGCTCTTGAAAAGGCTGGGATGTTTCTTCTGCATGACTTGGCAAGTTCTGTACAGGTGGGCCCTGCTGGAACAGGACTTCAGAGGAAGTTTCAGGATTTCTGATCACTTTCAGGGTGCCATTTTTCCAAGTTACCCAGCGGTCCACTAATAAAAGAGAATGAAGCAGAATTTAGGTTCAGCATCCATTTGTAGGACCAGCAGCAATTTGGCAATGTTACCAACAAATAAACACCCACACCTCCCTAAAAGAGTGGGACTGCACCACCTTCACTGCCCCCAAAGCTGAGAAGGACCCTCTGATTTTATCTCTGCCTTTCTTCTCTTCTCCCTGGAGCAGCAGGGATAGCTGGAGGAGCCCATCATCATTTTGTTGCTGCTTCTAATAAACACATATGGTGATGCCTATAACGAGAACAACAAGGAGTTGCTATTGTTCAGCACAAGGCCATATGTGGGCTGTCCAGAGGCTCAGCAGCTGCATCGTGAGTGCTCAGGAATGTCCACGGCCCAGAGAGAAAGGAATGATTTTTTTTTTAAGGGCTCTGAGCCTCACAAATGGTGCCTCTGCTTTACACGCTGCTGTTGCTAAAACAGCTCCTGGCCACGCAGTACCAAAAGCTTAGACGTGGTGTTAGTCACTACAGAAAAGTTTGTAAGGTGATTAAATTGTTAGTAATTTGCAGTGCAGGCTGAGAAATCAGCTGGGAGTGTGTTGAAGGGAGCTTTGCAAAGCAAAAAGGCCCGAATAAATATTTATATAAATATTTTTAATGTATATGCATATATATTTATATACATGTGTATTTATGCAGATGTGTATTTATACACTTAGCACCTTTTTTTTTTTTTTTTTTACATCAGAAACTCAGGCACTTGCACATCTAGTACTTCACATCATAAAAACTTTGACCCCAGCATTAATCCATATTTCTTTTATCCCATTGTCCAAGGTTGAAAGGCATTCAATTTGCCAATAGGTTTTTTTTTCCTCCATTAGCTACATTTTCTCTGGCCTCATATGGCTCTGCTTAGAATGGATAATCAACACTTCAGTGGTGCAGAGGCAGCCCAAACATAATGGTTGGGATGCCTCACGTACAACTGTGTTTCTAACACTCCTCCTTTCCTGATGCCATATCTAAACAGCAGCATGACTGAAAATGAGCAGCCCATCTGCACATCTTCATTTTTTCCATCAGTGTGTTTGAGGTGAGAGAGACTGTAACCAAAAAAAAAAAAAAAAAAAAAAAAAAAAAAAAAAAAGAAATAAGGCTTGATAGAAGGCAACATTTTTTTTTCAAATTTGGACAAACATAATCAGGCAACCAGTGCTTTATTGAATCCCCTGAATAATTTATGTGCATGTGTGTATATGTGTGTGTGTGTGTGAGAGAGAGAGAGAGAGAGAGAGAGAGAAATGCTTAGTACCTACTGAATATAAGAACAGAGAGAGAGAGAAAATTGTAAAGGATCCAAAAATCAACTACTTGCATATGTCTCTAACCAGGGATTTAAAAAGTCTGATTTAAATATCACAGTGCAAATGGTTTTGGCCAGTATTTCTAACACATGGCAGGAAGTCTCATTCTTGTACTTCTTTTGCATATGTACACACCATCTTTGTGGCACACAAATTACCTGTATAATGGGACAGGATTTGAGTAACCCATAATGCCCCAGGAAGAATCACATCCAGGCATTCACAGAAACCATAGACCAACACAGACTGCCAAGTCCCACAACTCTTTCTGCCCAGCAAATGAAACCACAAACATTTGCATGCTTAGATACCCCCGACAAAAAGCAAATATTCTGGATGATGAACTTTTCAATATCACACACAGTGGCATGAAAAAAAAACCCAAAACCAGAGGGGGGAAAAAATTAACTTCTGTTTATCTTAAGGAGTCCTTTCCAATGGGTGAAGCTGAAATGCCCACACTGATTTCCCTTGAAATTACAGAGGGCCTTATTTTCCCCAGGCAGGTGAACGTGGCTCTCAGTTCCTCCCTGGAGTAGTGGCAGAACTTGAAAAAACCCTGAGCCAAGGCCAGATTTTCAGAGGTCCCCAGCATCCCCCAGTTCCTGCTCATTTGTAAGCAACATGCAGCTTGAGGTTTTGTTCATTCCTCAGCTGAGACTTTCAAAAACTCGTGATTTCTCAGCGTGAGTCAGTGTTTTATGTAACACCAGCTTGCGTCTCTCCAAACCCCTCCCGAGCTCTGAGTGCTCCGACAGCCAACCTCAAATTCTTCATCCCTGCAGCTGACAGCTTCAGCCCCCTGATGGTGGCACATCAGATCCCTCCATGCTGCTCCTGGGGGGTTTTGGGGCCTCAAAACTCCAAAACTGGGGCTCTCCTGGTGCTATGGGGACAGAGGCTGGGAGAAATTTGGGTTGGAGTACGGAGCTCTTCTCCCAAGTGGGAAAGACATTGAGATTGCCTGCAACAGAAATGCCCAGTCATGGGTTTGGTTAGCTGATTTTTTTATGTATTTTTTTTCTTCAGTTGCCTGAAACAACATGAGTTTCATCCATGGCCCTGCCAGAAGAGAAGCCAAAAGAAAAAATTCTCATGTAAGAGATTTTTAGAAGAGGAGAATGCACTGATTTGGTGGATCCCACTCGCTTTCTGCAGGTACCTTGGATGGTGACTTCAGTTCACACCCTGGTACACTGCTTCACCCTGAAGGCATCAGGTGCCTAAACAAGCTGGAGAGATGGCTTATCACACCATAAGCATTTTTTAACCATTATTTGTAGATACACTGAAATATATAAAACCAGACAAAAAGAGTGGGAGAAGGTGGGAAGCTAAATCCCATTTTTAATTCCTATTTTGATTTGATTTTCCCTTGAGAGGTAGAAAATATCAACACGTGATTCTTCCCCTGGCAGCTTCCCATGTCCATTTTTGGGGGGAACTCATTGCTGGTGGGATAAACCCTTCCCTACCTCAGTGTCAGCACAGCTCTCTCATCAATCAGGGCAGTCAGGAACCCTCCTGCCACTCACAGGAAGAGGGATGCCCATTTTGGCTGGTCAGCCCACCCCCACCAGAGCCAGACAGGAGTCAGTGAGAATGTTTTATGTTCCTGATTCAGAAATTCTTCCTCCTCAGTCTTGGAGGAGAAAAGTGATGCCTCTCAGTTTCAGCTTTCATGTTTTTCAGATTCTGTGCTGCCCAGGGGTGAAGTTCTGAGCCTCATAGGAAGTGTTACTCAGCTCTCTTCACAGAGTAGGGACACAAAACAAATCCTTTTCCTGCTGAAGACCAAGGACAACTTTCAGCCCCAAAAGCACAAACAAGGGTGGGCTAAAGGGAGGAACAAGAAGGATGGGACCTCACAACCTGAAGCTGGAATTGGAAACTTCAACCCCAATATGCAAATGGAACAAAACTTATAAAAATGTAAGACCTTGTGATCGGTCAGCCATTTTGTGGCCATTCTTAGTCCACCTTGGGTGTAGCCCTGGTCAGGCTCTTGTCCTGCCCAAGGTGGATCCTTAAACGCCTTTCAATCAATCCCTACTTTATTCTCTATCTCTGTCCAGTCTCTATTTCAGGTCAGCCTTCCCAAGGCATCAGAAGTGCCATATTCCATTTGGCAGACACCTACCTTCCCTCTCCCTAAACGCAGCAGAAAGCACAAAATGGAGTTTTTTTCCCCTACAAAAACAAACCCCCAGTTTAGTGGAGTGGGGGTTTGTGGACACTGAGCTGGAGACACTGCTTTATTGGAAATGTTGATGATGTGTCAGAGTGAAGTGTGAGGAAACCAGGCCACCCAATGCAGTAGAGTGGGAAGCAGGTGGAAGAGCTGAAGAAGCCATGGAGATGGCTTGGGCTCCCCCCAGGATTTGAAGAGGAGCCATTCATACATCAGCATGTCTCTGCTTGGCCTTTGAAATGCACCCAGTGCATTCAATTCAGTGGAACACGTAGCAGAGAAGCACATTTCGGTGTGCTTTCCCAGGTATTGCCGGCTTTTCTTTTTTGTGTAAAAGACTGGTTTGTATGTCATGTGACAGGAGAACCTCAAATTTAGGCCTTAGGGAAAAAAATATAAGAAAAAAGATTCTTTTAAAAAAATCAAAGCAAACAAACAACAGCAACAAAAACCCTGAACAATTTCCTACAATAACTGTTACTCTTTTGCCTTACCACGTTTAACCCTGTGAGTGTGAGTACAAATATTCACGGGCAAAAAAAAAAAACAAACTGTGACCATAAAATAGTCCCGCATAAGAAATTCTTTACAATATTGAGAGAAACCATGGAGAAATGTGAAGATCAGGAGAGGGGGAACACGTGCCAACTCGCTCCACTAACCTACTTAGATGCAGCTTGGTGACAGCAGAATAGCCAGCCATCTGATGCTTTGGATGCAGTCACCATGTGCTGGCACTGTGTAGTCGTCAGGTATTGAAACCCTCTCTAGGAAAAGAAAAAAAAAATTATGTGATATTTCTCATCCTTGTTATTGCAGAAAATTTTAAATACATGTCTGTAGGGCCATGGCCAAGTTTTGCAGTTGCGGTGATTGTAGAGCATGAGGAACACGTGCCACAATATTAGGATTTGCCTCTTATTCCTTGTTGACCCCCTAAACGAGCACCTTTCCAAAGATGAGAGTGTTGACACCTACATTCCTCCAGGAAAGGGCTTTATGCAAACAATTTTTCACCCAACTATGTTATTTTATCCCTTATAAAGCTTTTATTACCTCCCTACATGTGTGTCTGGTCATACCAATAGATGACATTCCAGTGCTACCTTGTGCCCAGGCAGCAACTAACAGGATCTATCCATAGATTTTCCTGGAAATTTTCGATAAAATCCTTTTGCAGCTTTCTATGCCTATGGCCTGCTTTTGCTTTTATTTTTTTTTTTTTCATTGCAGACCTCAAAAGCAATCCCCTTGGACATGGTTATATATATTTCACTGTAAGTGAAGGAGAACAAAACAAATAAAAACACAATGAGGCTCTTTCTCCGTGCTGGTACTTTCCTTAAACTTTCTGCTGAGGATTTCCAACAGCATTTGTCGTCACATGGTAAGGGCTCTGAATGAAATTATTGATGGTAGCTGGGGGAGAAAAAAAAAGGGAAAAAAATGAATGAAATCCCTTGAGACAAAAGGTATGTCATGAACTTCCCCAAGTTATTTGCAAATGTTTCTGCCAGTATCAATAAATCCCTCAAATTTCAGGATAGGCTACATTAATTACAGGATGGCATTATGCATCTAAAGGTTGCTGAAAGTTATATCTGTGATCAGTCATGTTTGAATTGCACGTTCACATGAAATATTTGCTTTTTAAACACAAGTAGGCACGCGGGCGAGCAGCAATGGCCTCCACGATGTTTTAATAGGCTTTTATTAGTTTGTACTCTCCTTGTTATCTTGTTTTACAGTATGTGCATCCGATGTGTTTGTGTCTGTGCTCTTCACGCACACGTCGCAGGATGCCAAAACATCCTTCTGCTTCCTTGTTTCCAACCACTTAGTCAGGCACTTGAACGCTTTCCAAACCTTGTTAAAAACCAGCAACAGCACTATCACTTCTCCTTGTCAGAGTGCGCAGAAAGGGTCTGATGGGGAAGGCAGTGGGAAGGTAAAGGAGGAGGCTGAACCCCCTTGAGGAACCCCCAGTGTTGGGGGTCTCCATGGATGAGCCCAGTAGACCCTCAGTGCCATGATGCCCAGACCTGATTTAGGGCTTCCCATTGGCTCACTGTGGGGTTTTGGTTCACTTGCTGGGTGGGAAAGCACTGCAAAATATGATCCTTGTATGTTGCTTCTGAATTTAAAAGTTTGCAAAGTAAAAATTCCCTGACTGAAAATCACTGAGTGTTTTTTTCTGTGCTGATAAAGATTAATTATATTTCTGTATTAAACGGTCTCTCTTTTCCTCCAGGAAAATTCAATGTAACATTCAAATAGAAGTGGGTTTTCTTCTGAGTAAAATAGATTTAAAAGTCAACTTTATTTTATTCACCAATTTTTCTGAAACTAAACTAACTAGACAGGCCCAAGCTAGATTCAATAAATGCTACAAATTTACACTTCTGGTGAGTTGAAAATTGCTCCTGAGACTGCTCAAAATGTTTCAGTCAGGTGTGGGCTTGCTGGGCAACACTGGGATCATGCAGTGCTGGTGGTCCTGATATGAACATTAATTTACTCTGTGCTCACAAGTGGAGGGAGCAAGGGATGGTAGGTTCCCTTGGATTGCTCTGGCAGATGTGGATTCTGTCATGTCTACAGACTGTTGAGTTCCATTTCCACGGGGGGAGGCAGGCGTGGTTGCCTTGGTTTCTTTTCTCCATGAGGGGGGAATATCTGACCATTTTGGCTGCAGTCACCTGATTAATTTAAATCTGTGTTGGTGCAGGTGTGCGCCCACACACCCGCGCACCCACGTGGATCGTGATGAGCACCCAGCTCCACCAACAGCCTCCAGAAACCCAGATAAAAATAGTGTAGCCTTAGGAAGCTTTTCTGTGTGTGAGTGGGGTGGCTGCAGGGCTCCCACTGCCTCCTGAGAGGGGCTGGGATTTCAGCTTCAGCCAAGGAACTTGCCAAGAAGTTGTGACACTGCCACTGCAGCCCACAGTTGCTCATGGTCAGCAAAAAAAAAAAAAGCTGGTCAAATAACATTTATCAGTGTTCACTTTGGCCTATGTCCCACATTCTGAATAAGTTATTTTACTGATTATTTTATTCCCATGACAACAGGCTAAATGCAGGGTTTATAATTCTCAGCAGCAATCCTTTGTCAGGTCTTGGGAGAAGGTTTAAAGCCAGGTGCCAGGTTTCTCAGCGGAGTGTCTGTGGTCCTAACCAGCCATGAACTGTGGGAACACACAACCAACCATGCGTCAAAACATCTGCTCATACAATCTCCTTGCAGACATGGGCTCCGTCATGTCAGGTAAGAGATATCCAAAGGCCTGAGCTCATGTGTTGGATCTTCTTGCTCCTCCAAAAGGAAAAAACGTGGGTGAGCCTCTCCTGTTAATCTACCTGTGCTTGGTGTAGGAGGGATGGAGGATAAGTCATGCAGGCTCACATAAAACTGCATTTTTTTGAATAAGTAGTGGCTTCTTTTCTTCAGAAGAATGGTAAGCCTGGCCACCTCAAGGCTGATGCACTTTTGGAAAGTGAAATATTTATGGTAATAGTGAAGGCAGAGA
The DNA here is from genome assembly GCF_029207755.1 of Chamaea fasciata. Classification (NCBI taxonomy): domain Eukaryota; kingdom Metazoa; phylum Chordata; class Aves; order Passeriformes; family Sylviidae; genus Chamaea; species Chamaea fasciata. Next base: position 3,220,247 of record NW_027094088.1, on the reverse strand, counting down.
GAAGGAAATCTCTTCTGTAAGAAAACAAGGTGCACAAACACACAACATAGCTCAGGCCACGTCTTCATTTCACCCATAAGAAGTTCGTGCAAGTGCAGAAAAGCCCAGGTTTTTCTCCTGCCCTCCAAAGAAACATAACCCAGAGTTTATATCGGATGGTTTATGGGAGTTTATTGGAATATCCAACAGGGTTCATGTAATGTGTCATAAGGTAAAGCCTGTTCTTTGGTGATTTACAAGCAGTGTGTGCTGGTGTTACTGTAATTTATAGACCACAGATGGTCAGGGGGTGCCCCTGTTGACTTGTAGCTGAACAAGAAGCTGAGCCTTGTGTGTCATCTGCTGCAGGTACCTCCGGCTCACTTCCCCAAATTAGTGCCAGCCGAGATCTGCCTTCAAACCCAGAAGGTCCCAAGACCTTTGCCTTGCAAGCTGGGGCTATTTCATGAGGGGAGATGACACAAATAATTAAGGCTGGGGTGGGAAAAAAACCCTAAGCCCATCAGAATGACACCAAAGCAAAATAGCTTTTTGAAGTAATAACTTCCCTTTTCAAGGCTGGTACTTCGCTTGATGGGATATTGTCACCTGTTAGATGGAAAATGAAGAGTGTCAGTCTAAAGACAAACATCTCTCTCTGCAAAATTTTCTATATATTCATAAATCTCCCTCGTAATGAACCTTAGGATAGATGCTATCTTTGCTCTCATCATTCTTCCCTTTTAGGAAATTACTCTTCAGCTCTGTTTCACTATGACTTTCTTTCAAGTCTGCCTAAGTCTTTTCTTCTTTAAATCTTACCAAACAATTATCTGTTAAGAATTAATCCAATCCAATCAAATAATGATCTGTTTATTCTGGGCACTTCTTTCTGATTCCCCAGAACTTTTCTCCGGGTGAGGCAAGGGGAGGACAGGGCCGGCTCCACGTCTCACCCAAACCATCGGGAGATTTACTTCCTTTGGCCAGAGCGGGATTGGGCCCCTTTTCACTTTTAAATCAAAGCCCATCACGTCACCTCGTATTTCTCCTGGATGTGTTTTTGTCCTGCTGCGTGTGGCCCTGTCTCGCCCGCAGGAATCCCGTGGTGGTCCCGCCGGGATCCAGCAACCTTGGCAGGGACGTGCTGGATCCAGGGACTCCTGGTGCTTGGCAGCGAGGTCATGCATTTTAACAAGATCCCCTCTCTAAAGGGCATTGATTATGGGGGTTTTTTTGTGTGTTAAAATAGGCTTTGAACTCAGCTAACCCTGCCCCAATAGGACATTTCAGGTTTTTATTTTTTTCCTGCCTGGACCACACTTGACACCTGTTGGCAAACACAGCTGCTGAGAGAAACCTGCATCCGAGCTCAAAACTGAGTGTCTCAGTTTTGGTGTTTTTTTTTTTTTTTTTCCCCAATAGTGAAAACATGAGAGAATTTGGTGGCTTCTCTAGTTAATAAAGAGAGAAAAAAAAAAAAAAGAAAACCCACATTTGTTTTTCTTTATCAAGATGAGGGAAAAACGCACCCTATAGACAAAAGAAGCAGAAGGAAAGCTGTAATGGAAAGAAAATTGACAGCCTCTCAAAACTCAGGTGGCACTTTCCTTTTCCAGTTAATTACAGTTTTAATTACATGGCTTCTTGTGACTCCTTGATACCTAATAAACTAGACTCTGTGGGGCGGCAAAGTTGAGTTTTGCTTGAACTGCAGGTGTAAGGCTTAGTATGAAACATAAATCAACTTCTTAAACATGTTCCCATGGTGTGTTCTGGCTTTTTCTTCCCATTTGCATGTAAAAATCACATCTTTTCACCATTGTTGGGTTTAAAAAAAAGAAAAATACTGAAACTACAATGCAAAAACTATTACCTTTCTGTCTTTGGATATAAAATTGCCTCTTAGAAGTGGGGAAAAAAAGGGATATTTTATTTTTTTAACCCCAGATATGATAAATTTTAAAGAAGGCATGCATTACCCACATAGACCCTCTCTCATTACCCTTTTTTTTTTTGCAGGGGATGTGGGTGGGTAAGACAGAAAAATTCTTTGGCAGAACGAAGGCAAGGAGAGATTGGTATGTGGAAATAAAGAAATATTCAGCCCACAGGAGCTGCCTCTCCTGAAGGTTTGGAAAACAGAGAGTGCCTGTTTATTTTTTGTGTATTATGCCGTGGAAATGTGTTCTCCAGTCAGGGTCAAGCACATGCCATATATTTCCTCCGAGTGGGGTAACACACTGATGGCTCGTAGCAGCCAAAATCTGGAGACAAATATGGTCCAAAAATTCACATTTGTCTCAATCTCACGGGATATGATGGGTCACGAGTCTGTGGCAGGAAAATCTACTGTCAAGATGGTCAGTGGAGATTTCAGTGGAAGCTTGCCCATCTTCCCTCTTCCTCAAACCAAGCAAAATCGTTTTAAAGAAGCAGGGGAGGGGGGAAAGGGAGGGGAAAACAGTAGAGCTTCACATATGGCATTTGGATGGTGCAAAGCATGAGCAGCAAGGTTCATGTGTGGGACATGAGTGTATCAACAAGTCCTTCTTAACCTGTAAGACTGGAAAGGGCTGTTTGTTTTTAACTGTCTTATTAGTTTTAACTTCAGCTTGCTGTTTATCAGTTGGAGTACTGGCTTCAAATGAGTGCAAAGAAAGTGTATTTGTTATGAGTGAAGAAGGAAAGCTCAGTCAGAGGCAACTTCCTATATAAAAATGTCACGAGGCTTGGAAAAAGCAGGCAAATTTCAGCCTCCACTTCAATAGAAATCTTGGCTGAATGATCTACTCCTGCAGACTAGACTTACCTGGTATCACTTCACCTTGATGTCTTGGTGATGAGTATTCTTGGTTCCTTATCATTATTGTTGTTCTTGGTAAAGATCATAATTTTTTCCCCCCCACTGTCTGGCTACCTCCTCTTTTTTTGCAGCTGGATATGTTGCTTTACTTGGGCAACTCCACCTGCAAACAACAGGTTTCTCTCAGATCAATATTGTGTTAAATCCCTTGGGTGTAAATGCCTTGTACTCTTGTGGTCTGTTTGTGGGCAGAGTTTGGGCAGCCTGAAGCAAAAATGTGGGGAGCTGGACCATGGTTTGCAATTTCTTTATGTTATGTGGTGCAAGTGAAATCAAAACCCAACCCAACAGGAGCCAAGAGAAAATTTTCAAGATGAGAAAAAGAAGAATTCCTCCTACCTTCCTCCCAAATAAAGTGTTCCGTTGTCTTTTTCAGTTAGTCTTGGTTTTGTTTTTGAAACCCCACAAAAGCAAGTATGCTGTTTCATGTAGTTTCATATATGGTTTTTCAAAGTGGGAAAGGCAAGGTAAAATTAAGGGAGCTAGAGAACAGGGAGGAGATTGGGCAAGGAGAGGAACAGGAGTTCAAAAAATAAAGAAGTTTTTTCAAAAAAATTAACTCCAGAGGGGATTTATTCAGAGCTATGTCTCTCACATTGTACTGGGATGGGGTGAGTGAGGCATCAGAACAGCAGCAAGGGATACAAGCTCGTTTTGGGGAGAAATCTCACGTGCCTATGGCTCATGGACTAAGTGATGGAATGAAGCAGCAGCATCATGTCTGTCATCCTAACACTCCAAATGGTGTGGAATGTAAGAAAGAGAAGAAAAAAGTCAGATATGCTATAAGCCTTTTTAACTAAGAAATAAAACTTTTCCAGCTGAAGCATAAAACATTTTGTTTGCTCCTGAATGCTTCCAGTGGAAGTTTCTGAGTGAGGAAGAAAAAAACCAAACGTGAATGGGGTGGAGAGGAGGCGGCATGTTTTTGTGCATGTTACGTTGCCTCTACCTGGCTGATTGGGAGCACAAATGGTGCCAGTGGCTGGAGAAAGTGCAAAAGAGACTGGAGAAAGCTGCAGCACTGAGCTGGAGGGAGTGCAAAAAACATGTGAAGGGCCATCCTAAAGTGAATCCATCCCTGCGGGATGGCTGGCCCCATCAAGGAAGGGGAGGGTGGTGACGCAGGAGCAGCGGCAGCGTTGCGTGCATTAAACCATATGCCACCAATCCATATGGCAATGTGGTCTGAAGCCTTTCAAGGCAGCTCCAGCTTGGAAAAGTCCTGAGAAGTTTTCAGACGGCGTTTTTATGGCCGTTTTTTTATGGCATTTTTTCTGGAGCAAGGCGGGTGAGAGGCAGCCACCCTCAGACCCAGCCGCCCGGTTCCTGCTTCCGAGCTGGGCGAAGGAAGCGTCGCAGAGTGGGGAGTGTATTCCTTCCCAAATTGCTGGAAAGCTGTGCTTTAGTGACAGCAGAGCGGACAGTGCATGAAGGAATGTTAGCTGCAAAAATGATCCCTTGGGGAAGGAAGCCTGGGAGAGTGTTTTTCTGTCTAAGCTTGGAAGCCCAGTGCACACAAGTCCAAGCCTACCTGAGGATGGAAGAGTCCAGGTGCTAGAGATGTTACCCTCACTTGAGGCACCACCACTGGGGTGGGGTGGACTTAGCTAGGTGTGACAGTTCTGGTTTCTTTTTTCTCTGCCAAGGCCAGGATGAGTAACACGGGAAATGTAGGTTTGAGTTGAGACTTGGATGTTTATTATTTCTTATCTATGCACGGACTCACCAGCCGTGAGCTCTAACTAGCAAGATAGAGAAGTGAGGTCAAATGGAGCACCTCTAACTCTTTCCAAGATTATTTAAGCAATAATTACCCAATTACCTGTATTATTTATACTTTTGACACAATAATGGCCACCCAAGGCCTGCAATGTGGACCTTTCTCACCCAATTACAGAAAACCTCCCAAACCCATGAAGAAAAAGGAAGAAGAAGGTGAAGAAGGACTTAGACAACACCCAAAATCCTCCATCTTTACTCACACATATTACTGTATACTAAAACCTTAAATCAAAGGTTTTTCACCCTGTGAGATCACACGATACTATTCAAACTGCATACCCACAAGCGCTATCACTCAATCTCGGGAGCCTGTTCCAAGGCCTCAAGTCAAATGCAGTGCTTGCTTGATGGTCAGCACCTTCTAGCTCAGAAAGGCTGGAATTTTCAGCCTCCATGTTCCAACAGCTAGGAAATATTTTTTTTCCAGAGCTGGGAACCCCACACCACCCTGGGATGGAGTGCATGAGACATCAGCGCAGTAGCAAGGAATGCAGGCTCATGCTGGGGAGAAATCTTGTCCAGCCAGTAAGGCGAGGGAGGGAAGAGAGAAGCAGTGATGGAAGCAGAAGCAGCAGCATTCTCATGGTGGCTGCAAGAGCTGTTGTCCATGCCTCAGCATAAAAAGTCACCAGTACCTATAGCTGGTGCACTGGACTCCCAAGAACTGCAAGTCAGCTCTTCAGATCTAATTTTTTTCTGGTTAAACAAGTCTATCTATTGTTTTAACCATCTTAGCTTTTTTTTTTTTTTTTTTTTTTTTGAGCTGGTAAATTCAGTCCAAGCTTAGCTGAACAATCCTGGTTTTTTAACTTTTAGGAGGGACATGACTTATGATTTACTAGATAGCTGTGTCGAGCCTAATGTAATAAAAGTCCAGCCTACGTAATGCGTATGGGCTACTGTATTATAAATATTTAATAAGTTATCTGGAAAAAAAAGAACATATAGGGGTTACAGAAATCATATTAAAGCAACTAAGTAAATGTAAAGAAGGTTAAAGTGTCTAACTCTATATGGCATAAAGGCTAAAGCAAACCAGATCTGTTTTCTAGATACTTTTTCCATGTACAGCTGCAACTGGGCTGCATAGGAATAAAGCAAGTACTTTAAGACAGGCAAACTCAAAAAAAAAAAAAAAATAGGAGATCTAAAGCATTTGGTTGGCATTGATAGCAATCATTTCAAAAAGCCCTGGAACATTTAAAGAGAATTAGAAAGGATTTTGCTGGAATCAAAGGGAGAGCACTTTCCATGGCTGGATGTGTATTTGGGTATCTGCGAACTGATTAAATCAGAGTGAACAGAACTGCCTTGATCATCCAGGACTTTTGAAACAGAAGAAAGGGGTTTTCCTGTTTCGGCTCTTTTTTTCTCACTCACACATCTTACAGTTTTCATTCTTCTGCCTACTTGATGGTAAAGTAACATTTATTTTGGCACAGGGACTTGCAGAGAGCTTTGAAAGGCCCTGCAGGTCAAGCAGCTACAGAGTGCACCAAACCCACGGGGGTGAGCAAACCTGGAAATATTTAGGCTTAGGGGTCTTTTTTTTTTTCCCCCCCCATCCTAACCCACGTTTTTGTTCTTAAAGAAGAAGTGGATATCTTTACACTTCACTGCAATATCCATTGTGGGGCAGACAGGGCTCCTGCCTTGCCACCTCTCAACGTGCCATTCCTTTGGCAGTGCCAATTCCATAACCAGCTTTCCTGCTGCACAAGGCAGAAAAGGTTTTCACGAGGACTTTGCTATTGCTGGTGATATTCTTGGTATCAGCCAAGTGGAGAGAGGGGGATCAAGCCTCCCTAAATCCCTGGCTTGTCCTCTCTTCCTCCACACCAGTGGCGTTGGTGGTCTTGGCTCTTTGGTCTGGTGCCTCCCCATCATCTAGGAGGTAGCTGGGATAGAGCCTGGTGTAATCAAAATGTGAAAAGTGTGTATTTCTGTTCGTGAAAAGAGTACAGAGGGGAGTGAGGCAAAATATGAGAGTCAACTTTATAAGTCCCACTGATGCCAAAGTGTGCGTCTTCTCCCCAGCCTCCACCCTTCCCAGGTCCACTTGGGCACATGAAGTGTTCTGAAAACAATTCCCTTTCTTTTTTTTTTTTTTTCTTTCTTTCTTTCCTTTTTTTTAAATTTTTTTTTAGCCTCCTCCTGTCCTAGGCAATGTGTTTGGCAGGCAGGAAGCGTGGGAGGAGGGAAGAGGGGACTGTGGCAAAGGGGAGTGGGAGGGAGACCCTCCCCTCGTGCAAGGGCTCACATTGGTGGGGCTGTTCCCATCTCCCCACTCCTCCCACCCAGCCATGGATAGAGGAGAGCAAGACAGGGCACAGGGTGAAATCAACAGAATGATGAGAACTGGGTGTGGGGAGAGCTGGGGGTGCTGGGGTGACGTGTCTTCCCCTTAAGTCCCAACATGTATTTGATAGAAATTTTAAAGCTGGAAATTCAGGGGCAAGCATGGGATGGATGTACTGCAAATGCAATGCAAACACATGAAACAGGCAAAGTGAAAATGAAATTACATTCATCCCCTGCTTTTCTACCACGTCTGTGTTGTCAAATTCATTAAACAAGAGTACAGGGTGACCCAGCTCCTAACAGAGGTGACAAGAGCCTTCCCTTTCCATTTGATGGAAAACCTAAGCTGGATTTAGGTCGGGGAAGGAATCTTCTTACAACTTTCCCTAATGATATTTAGAAGTCATGGACAGGAATTCCTGAACACCCAGAAACTGTTAAACTTTAAAAGCCTTGTGTGGATTCCCACTGTGAGCTGTAGAAGAGGAAACAATCCCACATGGATTTCAGTGGGATGCTGTGCTACCCTGGAGCAGCGTTATCTGGGGTATCCAGGGCACTTGGCCACACAACTTCTTCCATGAGTGTGACTCAGCTCCAACCTGCCATCCAGCAGCCTGGCTTTATGGAAAATTAGGGGTGAGAAAACTCAGTTCACAATGCTGACAGTAAGAAAATCAGGGGTAAGAAAACTCGGTTCATGACGCTGCACCTTTTTCTCTGCAGATCCCCCTTTTTTTTCTGATTTTTGCAGTATTTTCCCTGCTACACCTAACTTCCTAAATAACCCTAACCCACCTCCCTGTTACCAACAGAAAGCCTTTACAGTGCTGTGGAGAACTATTTTGAAGGTACAGATCACTTGACCTAAAGACTCTCCCTGGAGTGTCAATGCTCTGTGCTACATTTTCACTCTGCCAAGCTCTTTATTTAGCACATGCTAAAGAACGTCTAACATTTAAAGATCCCCCCTCTGTACATTCTCTAAATGTCTCCATTCTTTGCTTGTAGATTAATATGTCTTCTGTGAAAATGAGATAATTGATTACAGGGCTGTATTATTTACAAATGAAGTGTTGTTCGTGTATTGACCTTTCATTTCTGTAGCTCAATACTGGTCCTTGTACAGCGTTTTCAATTAGTGAGATGGTTACAGAATTATAAGAAAAGCGCTCCTGTAGAGCTTTCAATAAAAAGAAACTTTGAGATGACTTGCACATTTAAAACTGCAAAACGTAATATTTGAACAGGTTCTACATCCCAAATCTCTGTTTTGTGAAGAGAAAGAAACCTCCTGGTTCCAAAGGCACCACAAGAGTAATGCAGACTGAACGGGATGATCAATAGACACAAGTGAGAGCTTGCCCTTCACCCTGCCCTGGTAGTTCTCCACCGCCAGGGGATTCATTTCATCCCAATCTTCTTGATGAGCAAACCCATCTGAGCATTTCAAGATGATAAAATCAGGGCACTTGGGTATATTCACAGGAGCAAAGCTCTCAAAATCAGCGGCTGTGGAGCACCAAATGCCATTGTCAAAGGTGCTAAAAATGCCAGAGGCAAAAGGTAGCAAATTCACCCTCCCGAAGCAGGAGAGGATCCCTGGCCATGGTGTTGAACTCAACAGCTGTGAGCTCAGATACATCCCAAATGTAGCTGACAGAGAGACAATGGGCAAGGAAGCAGGAAAAAATAATGAAATATTGCATAAATACAGTTCACAGAAGTTTGAGGTTTAGAAAGAAATATGTTCTGCTTGGGAAGGGGAGGATACCCTGTGAGAGACACCAACAGGCTTGGGAAAGCTTTGGATTTCAATAATAACCCAGGAAAAACCTCTTCAGACGTGAGTTTGACTTAGTCCTCGAATAAATGCTTTAGTCTGTTTATGTCTGGTTTAGTTTGGTCTCTTAAATGAGTACTGTTCCTAGTGAAGGAACGTTTCAGGTGGCTGATCAAAGGCAGAGATGCTCACAACACACAGGGAACATAAACCATTGCAATGCTTAATTTCTGCTAATAGAGTCAGACAAGCAACAAGAGCAAAAATTATCTAAATTTATCCGGACAATGTGCTTCTAATAAATCTCCAAACAGACAAAGCTCAGGTTGGTTCAACCATCCTTCCCCAGGAGGGTGAAGGAAGATTTCCCTCATGGACTTCAATGCGCTCAGGCTCATGAATAAAAATATATGAAACATAAAGCAAATCATTTAATTTCTCAGTAACAACGATGTTAGTTACAGCTATAAAACAAATCTTGTAGCTGCAGAAGAGGGATTTTTTAAAATCTTTTTATTAATTCAACAGAAGCATATTAAAGATGTCTGTCATCACAAGTCTGGAGAAAAGTATTAGGTTCAAATAAGGTCGTTGAGGAAGGATAAAGGAAAGAGAGGGAAGACTTTAAGTACTTTTTCAGCATCATGTGTACATGGACAAATAGCACAAATCCATCCTCAGAGGGTCTGTTTTGGGGAGCCTTCACCCTAACACACATGGCCACATGTGTAGCATCCACTGAACTGATGAGGAAAACCTCACATCACCATCTTCCAGCGCTGTTTGGGAAATATGAGCTTGCTGCTTTAGCAGCTGAATTGTTTGCAACCTGGACTTCATCTGAGGCATTTTGGGTCCCATTTTTTTGGTAAGGGACTGGTCATGTTCTAAGCATCATCATCTTCTGACCTAGTGATGATCCCCTGCTCTTACTGACCAGTCTCTCCTATTCAACGACATTACAAGAAACAAATTTAAGCATTTATTCAAAGCAGATGAAGCAATTCTGCTGTTCGTGGCCAGGTCTACCACACAAGGTAGATCACACATCTACAACATGGTGTAATTCTGCAGAAAGGTGGCAGCAGCCTTTGGGCAGCCCCAGTTTTGTGGCTGTCCTGACAGAAAAGTCCCTGAGCAGGGCCCATCCACCTCACATGATCACATTTTCAGCCTTCGTCACATCTGAAAATAGCAGGGTGGGGGTGTGCTGCTTCTTGAGCACAATATATCCCATACATCCAGCTTGCTGGGCTGAGCAGGATGCAGGGACCTCTCAGATGTGGAGCCAATAGGGAGCACTCTGGCTACCTGGGATTTTATAAATCTTTCAGCTATCAGTCTTTCAGAGCTCCAAATGCAAAATCCAGCAGCCCGGGATATCATGTGGATTTATGACTTGGGATTTATGAACTGGTCTGGATAAAATAAGAACTGCCTGACTTTTTCTTTTTTCCTTTTTTTATTTTTTTTCTTAGTTTGAGAAAAAGAAATCATAAAAAATGAAGACCTGATTCTTTCTCCCCCTTTTCAAAGCTTGTTGTTTATACAAATGTGGATGTCTTGTATATATTCAATTATTTTGATTTTTCTTCTTATCTGTGTGCTTTCTGGGGCTGGAAGCAGAACAGAGAACAAGAAATGCTGCTCTCGCAAGGTTTCCTGCCTGACAGGAATATCCTGAAGAATCATGGTTTTGGGGCACTCCCAGCCCTTCCCCTAAAGTTAGGAAAACTGCTGATAAATGTTTAAGGAGGTTTCTGGATGTTTCCAAGCAGTGGAATAGCTCCTAACCATACTGCTGCCCCAGCTCTCACCCACTTCCATCACTTTTTTTTTCTCCTTAAATAATTTTGCATGCAGCTCGTTTTATTTTTCACTTGATGCACGCTGAGTGTTTATTAGAGTTTTTATTTTATATGCATGCCCACATATATGTACACAATCACATGTCCATTTACAGCTGCATAAACATCACACACATATTTTTATGAGAGAGTATTGTGGATGGTTTGTGTGGAAGTTGGACTAGATGATCTTAGAGGTCTTTTCCAACCTCAATAATTATATAATTCCATGATTCTATTGATTCTTTTATTAAAAACTATCTGGGATTTTTTTGTTAAGAGTGAACTGTACATATTTTGAATGAGAGCCCATCCCAAAGGAATTTCTATTCTTTCTTACAACTTGTGACCTTCCTTTCAATATTTCTTATCTTACAAAAAAAAAGTATTTACCTTGCCCAGGAAGAAAACATGTCAGATATATATATATATATTTATCCTGTCTTCTGATTGACCCTTTCATACTTCTGTTCACAGTTTCTGAATAATTTTTTTACATCACTTTTGATGCCTGAATAACCTAATGTGGGGGGGTTTTATCACACCAAACCATCCAACCAAACCCTCCCAGCCCCTATCACGAGAGCCACGACATGGAAATGCAACAGATTCAGTCTAAGAAATGTCAGCAACTTACTTTTTTGTGGGTCTGAAGGAAAGTGTGCTGGTTTGTTTCTAATTACTGCAAATTCAGAGTGAATTATTTTTTTCAGCATAACTTGCAGCCCAGGAATAATTTGATTTGGAGATTTTTCTCCTTTTTTAATAAAATCAAGGAGCCCAAATCACGTCTCAGAGCTAGACAGAAATCGCTGCTTAAAAAAGAAATCCAAAATTATTTTGGGTTTTAATTATTCCATGTCAGTTTTCCAGTTGCCATCTCTTTTTAAGCTCAGGATGAGCTTGGTGACCAACGAGGTTTGATATGGGGAGGCCAGGAGACTTCTCCCTGCCTTAGCACCTCCCTAACCTCAGCTTTGGTTAAGAAAATCTGCTGAAAATTTCATGTGAATTAAGGAAATTTAATGAGCAGTGAGGTTGGTGGTGTTTGGGAAAATGTCTTTCCAGCTTTCACTCCACTGAGCATCTGTATCCCTGGTATCTCAGGTATCCGGTGCAGTTCCCATTCAGGCACTGGAGACGTTTTGGGGGCAGAGTGGGGGGAACTTGAAAAATAGTTTTGATCTTCTGCAGGCCTTTTTCTTCCCATTTATCACACCACTGGATGCTGGGGAAGAACTCTTGGCTCTCGTTGTGGCACTGGGGCCGTTGTACCCAAACCAGAGCAGCTGAGAGTAGGACTGGGGGGTGTAGAGGAGCACCGCTTGTCCCCTGGGGACACCCCAAACCTCTCACTCCTCTCCCTGCAGCACCCAACCCTAACAAAACCCACCACACACTCGTCGTGTGCCAACAGCATCTTCCCTTGGCTGCTTGGTCCCGGTTGGTACGTGACTCCTGCTCTCCCCCAGTCCTGGTACCATTTCTGGCGTGGTCCATTAAAAATTATCTCTCCATCAGAGAGGGAGGGAGAGGGGGCTGGGGGCAGGCTCTGGTGCAAGGCACAAAGTGCCTGGACCCTGCTAAGTTCAAAGGCAGCCTCCCTCCCACCCCGAGGAGAGATGTAGCTGGCCAGAGGATGGCTGGAGGCCACACAGACGGGGAAGGTATGTAACAATCCATTTATCACTTTGCAAATATTAGTGCTGCTCGCATTTGCTGCGGCAATATTTCTTCTTGGAAATTGGTGAAGTGAGTAATAACAATGTTATTTATTCTAAGACCTTGGGACTGAGAAGCAATAACAGGGGGACTGTTCCCTTGAAAGCTTCAGAGGTGCAGGAAATAAAATGGGGAGGGCAGGAGAGGGAGGAGGGGAAATAGACCAACAAAGATCTGGAGGGGAGAAAGCCATTGAAATCTCATGTTTAATTTCTTTGCCCCAAAGGTAATAAAATGCTTTTACGTAAGGATTTATATATAAACAAGGAGGGGCGGGAAGAAGAGTGAATATTTTGGGTTCATCCCTGGCTGGATCCATCCTGCAAGGTAGCAGGGAATGCAGCTTGGGTTTGGGGTCTGGCAAAGAACCTCCTTCACCACAGAGTCTCCTGGTTCTCTTCTTGCATTTTTTTTTTCTTTCCACCCCTCTCCCACCCCCTCCTTCCCCTTACATCCCTTATCTGAATATATAAGGCTGCCCTTTGCTCAGATTTATGGGTTGGGGCAGCACTGTGTGTATTTACAGTCTCCTGACCTGCAGACCTACAGCTGAACAAGAGCAGGAGGAAACCAGGGCCTGTTCCATAAACAGAGACAGATACGTGGGGGAGGCAGCAGGAATTGTGAGCAGCACTTAACATTTTTAACTATTTGGCCAAACCGAGGAATTAGTGATTAGATTAGAGGCAAAGAAAAATGAGAAGCGGGGTTAAAGATTTAAGGGAAGGTGGGGGAAAAGGACAGCAACAACCAAGAGAGGCCCCAGGTTTGGCATGGGGAGAAAATAGAAGTTATTGGGATGTTATAAAATGTTTTCCAGGGCAGAAGGGAAGAAATGAAAGCAAATCTCCAAAGTGTTTTAATCAAGTCGTGCTTTTCTTGGGTAGAACCAAACAGCCCTTTTCAAGTCTGATTACCTTTTGAGGAGGTAGATTACTTAGTCTGTGTTTATTCAGGAACTAATTGCCTCAGATTAAGGAAAAAAAACCCACCTTACTCAATGTCAATAAATATTTCTTAGGTCCGTATCTATCAGTTGGTTTGTCGACAGATATTCAGTGCAGAAGAGGAAAATATTTGAAAGGGGCCAGAGCATTTACCCAACTTCTCAGAGGCAAAGGCAGCAAAAGTGGCAACAACCTGGAAAATAAATATATGAAATGCAACGTACGTGAGGGTCACAATATAACATAAGTATATCAACATGATGAACAGCTTTGATGAAAATGGTAAACAAAACCACCCTCTCTTCCTGTGGCTTGTTTTACATTGCAATAAACCACTGACTCTATAACCTATCAGAACATGCTGAGATTTTATGCATCATTTCCAACTACTATTTGAACATTTGGTTTAGAGTAGTCATGAACCATAATTAATGGGATTTTTTTGTGTGTGTGTCCTGATAAAAAGCAAGCTTTAGTGTATTTTATTACCTGTTGGTCCAAAGCTCCATATAGATGATGTAAATTCATTGTAGGTTTTAGGCTGGGGAAATAGGGGAGATGGGGAGGGGGGTTGCACACGACTATGATGAATTAACATTTACAATTTCTAATCAAACCCAGAAGTTTAGCTTGAGATGCCCCGTCCAAATTCTCTTTTCTGAGTGAGTTGGCAGCGACGGGACACAGAGATTTTGGCCCAGCTCAGCCTTCACCAGGAGGAAAAGGGGGGAAAAAAACCCCCCAACAACCCAGGCACCACAAAGACCACGGAGATGAATGGCTCTATTTTATGAGCCATAAAAGTTTTATTCATCTTGACACCGAAACAGGTTTAGGCAGCGAGTTGACACGCCTTAAATAAATAAGTGGAATTAATTCCCCAGCTCTTGAAACAATAGCAGAGTGCCCGTAACGCTGAGAGCTGCCCCCTTGTTTCCCGTTGCTGCTCGATATTGATATTATTTGTGGGTTGTGTTTCTTTTTTTTTTTTTTTTTTTCCTCTGGGGCCTGGTTGCTCCACTTCAGATTCTTCCCCTGTTTTATTAGAGGTTGAAAAAGGTTCAAGACCTGGTTGTACCACTGCTCCCACCGACAGCTAAAGAACCAGTTTGGCGTCTGGTTTGTCTGTTGTTTTACTGCTGACCTTCAAATCAACTTTCCCCCCTGACCCCAGGAGGCATCTATCATGACAAGAGGCTGTTTAACACAAATGGTGCCCATTTATAGGGGAAGAGAGTCAGAAGATTTCCTTGGTTGTTGGGGTTATTTTTTTTTTGGTTTTGTTTTCTCTTTTTTTTTTTTTTTTAATGAAGAATTTGGGTTTTTTTCACCCCTCTTTTCTCAGTCACCACAGGTGAAATCCCTCCTAGCAGCTGGCTTATGAAATAATGTGAGGGGAGGCCTTAATGAGCTGAAAGCACCCTCAGCTGGAGATAAATATATGCAAATGAGATGCACAAACAAAGGAGCCCGGACAGAGAAATATCTGCAATTCCAGCAAAATGCTGCCTGCAGCTAGAAGATGAACAGCTTTGATAAAATGGTAACAAAAAGCACCTTTTTCTCCTCCAGCTTGTTTTACATTGCAATAGAGCATTGTTATTGTAACCCATTGGAGCATGCAGAGGTTTTCTGCCGCTTCAAAAAAAAAAAAAAAAAAAAAGAAAGAAAACCTGTTTAAACATTTGTTTTTAAGGCATTCATGGGCTATGAGCAATGTGATAGCTTGGAGGGTTTTTTTGGTGGCTTGGGGTGGGATTTTGGGGGGGTGTCGGTTTGGTCATGGTGGGTATTTTGGGTGTGCCTTTTTTTTAAGCTATTTTTTAATATATATATATATTAGTATATATATATTACCTGTTGGTCTCTCTCTGACTTGAGTTTCTGGTGATTTTGGTGGTGATATTTTGCAAGGGGTGAAGGCAGGGTGCGGGTGGATGTTGCTTGTCCAAAAAAAAAAAAATTTAAAAAAAAATCCAAGTTTTGCTTTCAAATTTGGAGGGAAAATCCATGTTGACAAGTAGCAAGAAGCAGCTCGGGGCCAGGGGGAGAAGAGGGGAAAGAAAAATCCAGACTTGAACATTTACCAAGCAGCACCCAAACAGGCAGCTTTAATGAAAGCAATCAAGCCTCGGAGCTAATTCAAAGACAGACATCTAACATGCTGATTTTAATAAGCTTTTAAAAGGCAATCTCTAACTTTTAAAAGTCGCTCTTTTTAATTTAATTGGGTTTTGGAGTTTTTTGGTTTTTGGTTTTTTTTTTTTTTTCCTTCGGTTTATATATTGCCAAAACAAACACAGTCACTAAAATATGTTTTCAATATGTATAAGTAGCATATCTAGAAAATGTTTTAAATTAACCCCGTATTTTGAGCGAGGGGGGGAAAGGATGGAGGAAGGAAAGAAAAAGGCTTACTTGGGATGATTCAAAGATATTTTCCAGGGGTCATCACGTCAAAATAATACCTTTATCTTCCCGTCCTTGCCTCCATGAGTCCTCCTTTGTGAAGGTGTGGATGCCTCTTTACCTATGGGCTCCTTCAGAAAACAACCCCGGATGATCCTCTCTCGGTGACAGGCAAACCTGCCTTCCCGAAAGGCAGGGGAGGAAAAGGCAGAGAAAACACAGTGCTGCTTAACTTTTAACCTTATGATAACATTAAATAGATCATTATGGATTTATAAACGGAGGGTAAACACTATAAAGTTTAGAGGGCCCTTTACTCCAAGGCATTAACCACGATTTTCATATCTGGCAAGAAAGAAGAAAAATAGACTTACCTTTAAGGGGGGGAAAAAAAAAAAAACCCTCTTTCTTTGGCACTTACAGATGTTAGAGCAGACAAGTGTCGGATTTCCCTATGTCAAGAAGATTTCCTAATTTTTCACAGCCTTCTCCTGTTGCATTTTTTTGGCCCGATGTGGGAATCATCAATTTAATTTGTGGGGCTGCACACTGAAAATCAAGATATACGTGTACACGTGCCTTAATGAACCCTAAAACCTGACAGGCAGCTCTCTGCTTGCCGTTGCCCCAAGCTCAGGATTTCAAAGAGTTAATAAAAAACTTGGTTCTATTAGGGAGGCTTTCTTTTTTGCAGCCCAGGTTTGTAGCAGCATAATTATGTTCAACTGCTGCTGCTTGAAAAGGGCAAACAGCATCTTAGGCACAGAACAATGAAATTACAGCTGAGATTTAGGTTAGCAAAAGCCGTCTTCTGCAGGCTTTTATGATTCATTATTTCCCATTAAATACAGTATTAGAAGTGTACACCAGATAGCTCATGGTTGCTGCGCTCAGAGCACATTATCTATATTACACAGGTCTGGGGAGCAGAATTAGAAAACTTTGGGGGAATGAGCAATATGTGTTTGCTGATAGAAGTACCATATGGCTCATCTTCCTCAATTGCTTTCATTGCGACTCTGATGCTGGAGAAATTAAAGTTTTATTTGATGTGGCACAGCTTAATGAACTGTCTTCTGTTAGGAAAATTGAATATGTTTCCTGTTATTTGAGCACAGAGCCCTCATGGTTTTGGCTGATGAGGGATGCATTATGTATTGTTTATTTAGCATTTTGAAAACAAAAGCAGATATTGGAGGTAAAATTGATTACTGCAGGATGTGTTATATAATCACATTTTTCCCTCTTTAAATTATGGCCTTGCCTATTGTTTTTATGGCAGCATTTTTTGAGGGGGGGGGAGGGCATCCCCTAATTAAAAAAAAAAAAAAAAAAAAAAAGGAGATGTTGTTGAGGCAAAGTATATAATCGCTGCTTTGTTTAAAAGCAGAGTTGGAGCTTTTTAAGTTTAGGGAAGGACATGGGAAAAAAAAATAAGTGCACTCACACATGTATTAACCTGCAGGCCCAGTGGCTGCCATGCTGCAGGTCTGGGGATGCTTGAGGAGTGTGTGTGCACTGGGCTGTGTCATTAGAAGAAGACTCATTTCTCCATCCTAGGTATGAGGACACACAGAGGGGAACATCCAGAATTCAGGAACAGAATAGTGGGATTTTCACATTTCTCAGTATGCCAGACAGAGCAAACAGCAAAATGTTAATGCCTGCAGGGGTGGGGGTGAATAGAGTTGGGGAGGATACAGAAAATTATTGGGAGGAGCAGAGCCCATGTCACCAGGCACTGCAATACCAGTCATTTATCCGGAGCAAGAAATAAGATATTGATGGAATGATGGATCAGATTAAAGAAAATGTGTGCCTCTGGCTTTGTTTTGTAGTGTGCACACACCAAGGATTGTACACCCTACCCATGTCATTGGGGGGGCTGGCAGCAATGAGCCCAGGGACAGAGAGGGCTGGTGGGTGCTAACCCTTCTTCTCTCCGAGGGAGCAAGCAACTATATTTCAGCTCTGAAACTCACAGGCAAAAAAAAATAATAATTTCTCTGAAGGATGTTATTCTTGTTCATTCCACTTCTACTTGTTGGAAATCCTGTCCCATGACACCCTCTCACTTTTGATGTTATTGATCTCCCAGGAGAGGGAGGTGGGGAGCAGGGAGCAGGGAGTGGAAGGTAAAAACTGCCCACGATAGCTCAGCGCTCCTCTCCTGCCTTCACACTGCTCTGACAAAAAGACAATTTGTCTTGTGTGCCCCCACGACGTTTGAGGACTCTGGAAAACGTGCCTGTTAAACAAGCCCCATCCCAGAATCTAAATACCATCCATTAAAAAGAGAAAGTCCCAACGTGTTTACAGCAGCGGGCCAAGGCGTTCAGCCCTCGCCCCGGAAAAACTCCCATTGACGTCAGCAGGGCTTGTGCTTATGCAAAGAGTGAGGGATGCTGCCCTGCACCTTTAGAAATGAAAAGGCAAAAAGAAAAAAAAAAAATAGAAAAAAAGAGAAGAAACTAGTGGTACTGGAAGGAGGATGTTGCTCTTGAAAACGTCTCGGAGCAAAGTGGTTAAGGCAAAGCCTGTATAAACAGCGGCTATAAATATTTTCCATTCTGTATCACTCTTTAAACAGTCCCCTGCCATAATTTCAGGTGAGTACAAAAAATAAATAAATTACGGCGCACAGGGGAAGAAGAAGAAACGAAAAAGAAAAGAGAAAGAAAATTTCAGTGCAGCCGTGGCCTTGAAACCACAAAAGCTTAATTCCTTTCGTCCAGACCCATTTCCCAGAGAAGAAACCGGTGGGTTTGTTTTTTTTTTTTTTTTTTATGAAAGGCTGCTCCATGACAGGAGCCTCCTTTGAGGAAGACCATTATGCATTGTTATCAGCATGGCGTAATTTGACTGTTGACAAAGTATCTGTGGCAGTGAGAATGAAAGCAGTTAGAAGTGTGTCGGGTTGTAATCAAGAAGATGCTTAGCTGTGCAACGCTGCATCTTGAGCAGATTTGAATCAACATTGCCTTGAGGGGACACACACACACAGAGACACAGGCACACACACACACACCAAAGAAAAAAAAAAAAAAAAAAAAAAAAAGTCCATTAATTTTTAGTGGGAAAATTAGAGTGGCACTTGATGAAGTGAAATTTGACATGCGTTAATTGCTCCGCAGCTCTCCTAATTAGAGATTTTCAAATTCTTTTACTGCTGTCAGCCTGATGCCACATTGTCTTGCTGGACAAATAGCAAAATTGCAAATTGGGTTGATCAAGAAGTTGGACTTGGAGATATTGGTCTTTAGCTTGTTGGCTGCTGATCATCATTTTCCTAAGAGACTTAGGGTGTTGTGGCCTATGAAGGGCATTTGGGGAGAGAAAAAGTGCAGTAAAATCCTTCTTCTTGATAAACAGAGGATCAATGATTTAACAGAGCTTGTTTAAAAAAGATTAAAGCATGCAAGAAGTGGACAATAAAGCAGTGGAGTTGTAAATAAACCTTTAATCTTTGCTAAATCCATGTCTTGCATGAGATTTCAAATATGATTCTGTTCTTAATAAAAGCACTAAATTCAGTTTATTTTTCCACGCATGTCATTCCCGGTGTGGCAGATGGAGGCAAGGGGTGGGGTTCAGGTTCCTGCATGCCTTTTGCCCTAACCTGAAAAGCAGCATAGCAAGACCATGTTTTATATCAAAAACTAGTTATAAGGTTGTATGAACACCTATTTGTGCCGATCCTGAAAGCATGGGTTTGTATCTTTTGTTTCCTTCCTTCCCCCCATTCTGGATCATGCCTCCCCTCCCTTAGCCTTTGAACCCCTCTTAATTCATTAACATATTGAATTTTTTCAATTTTCCATTTTCTTGCAATAACAATATTAATGCCAGGGCCAAGGCCTGATTGGAGCTAAATTACTTGTTACCTGCTGGCATTTATTTATATGGCATTGAATTATAAAGCTTTGCTATTGTCATGCCTTGGGCGAATTGTTTATGACACCAGTAATAGGAGTAATTGTTATTGTTGAAATTACCTGTCAGCTACCCATAGCAGTGGCCCTTGTCCCACTGACAAATAGTGACAGGGGAGAGGGATCCTCCACACGTCCTCCTGATGACTTCTCCTCTGATAATAAGGAGTGCAGGGCCTCTGATAATTTGCCTGTCACTGTTGAGTGCAGCTCAGAGAGAGTTGGCCAAATTGTTGTCATTCACTTTGACAAAGACAGCAAAACGCCGTGGAGCAGGAGGAGGATTATCAAAATAAATGAAAGCCCTCACACGTCCTTTGTTTTGGGTTTTTTGGGGGGGTTGGGGTTGGTTTGTTTTTTTTTTTCACTCCCCATTGCCACTCTCCTGCCTTTATGCCAGAGTTGTAAAAATGGGGGCACGTTCCTTAGCAGTGTAACTTAGGAGTCAGCCCAGGGTAAGGGGGAACGACACAAGGGCTTGTGCAATTTTTGTATTATTTGCCCGAAACATTGTGGTTTGTAAATATAAATTAAATTCTTTATGGATTTTTTTTTTTTTGGAGGGGGGGTTGTTTTGGGGTTTTTTTTAGCCTAAGGCTGTCCATGTTTTGGCAATTACCAACTGTCATTGGTAAGAGAAAGGCTGGTGTTTCTGTTGCACGGATTTGATTTTATTTGATTATTTATTCTGTTGCTTTTCACAGTCAGCAGCATTCCTTTCAGCTCTCCTCTTGTTCTCCTGTCTGGCCCTGTGAAACACGCCCAGTTCAAAAATCAGTGTTGCCCCCATGCCCAGGGCTGCTGGAAGCAACTCTGCTTCTGCTACAGCACCTGCAGCTTTTTGCCCTCCTAAGCTATTGCAATACCAACCAAATTATCGTCACCAAAAAATATTATCTCCTTCAGGAAAGGAGGTTCCGCCACTGATAAACCCAGCAGAGGTCTGTTTGCTGCTGCTGCTGCGAAGGAGCTCCGTGAAGAGGCGGCGTTATTTGTCAGAGCCTATCTATTTATAAAAAAAAAAAAAAAAAAAAAAAAAAAAAGAAAGAAAAAAAATAAATAAAATAAATTACCAAAAAAACTCCCCCTTCACGTCCTGTGACTGGTGCGCACGGGAGGACGCCCACACTCGGTGGAGACTTGCTGCCAATCACACCCCTGGAAAAGAAAAAAAGGGGGGAGATATTTTACACCATCACAGCATCCAGGGATGCTCAAAGTGCAGGTTTGGGATGAGCTCATTACAGATCCAGAGTCGTCCACCCCTCATCCTTCCCATCTCATCCTATAACAGCAATAACTCCCCCTTTATTGGTCTTTACACCCAGGTAATGACTACCTGGGGCACAAAGCACCTCAGGGGCTGCTTTAGGGCCCTTGGCCCCCCAGTAGCCAGTCCCTAATTGATCAGTAAAACCTCTCACCGAGTCACCGATGCATCATATTTGTTGTTAACTACGAGGCTTGGTCCACGTAAATACCTGTGGGCACCACCTCACCCCTCAGCTTGCTCCCTAAAGGAGGAGGAGGTCTGAATTCCTGCCGCCAAGAGTTTTTTTTCATCAGCGGCAAATAAATCTGCCGGATCCGACCCTTTCATTTGTAACCATTGGGCTCAAACGCATAATTTAGCCAAATTATCAGCTGCCTCCATCTTCCCAGGGAACGAGTGCAAACAACGTTTTAGGAACAGACATCTAAATTTAGTAGGGTCCTGAATAATTGATAGGCTGGTGTGACAGAAGATAGAAACTTATGTTTCTAATCATCCCAAAACCATTTCTCCTCCTTCCTGCCCCCCCCCCCCCAAAATGAAGTCGCTTTGTTTGCAGTTAAATACGGGGAAGAGATGTGTCCACTTAACAAGTATAAAATTGTGATAGCATTAAGAGGTTATCCGTGGTAATAAAAAGCGGGGAACATGCCTGAGAATGTGATCTGTTAGGCAGATAATTTTTAAAGATGGAACTTGTCCTTGCTTTGTCTGGGGAGAGGCACGTTAGTGATCCCACAAGGCGAGGGTGAAAAATATAACAGGCGTTTCCAACTGAAGATCTTTAAAATGTGCGATGTATTTCGGCACGTTACTGTAAGCTGCTGTTTGATGTTTTTTTCCTGTAAAGCTTAAATTAAGCATCGCAGATATGGCTGTGAATCTCCTGCTCCTGGCTGCATCAAAAAACAAAATACATTTTAAATGACTGTATTACAAATATCCCGATAGTCTTTAACACACAAGCAAAATCACCTTCCCTCTGTTTTCTCCCTCCACTCCTAAACACAGTCCCAGCATAAAAAAAAAAAAAAAACCACAAAAAACAAAAAACCCACCTTTACATTTCAAGCTCATTTGAAATGTAAACTTTTAGCAAATAAGCGATGGCGTGTGGAGCTGCATCGCCGCTGTGACTGGCAGCAAATTCCTTTTTCCTCCCTCCCCTCAGCGTAAGGGGTTTGAAATACCCATCAGTGTCAAAAGAAGCTGAGCAGATCACTGCTGCTCTAAATAAGGCAGAGCAATGTTGAGAAAAAAAAACAACCCTGCCCCCCCCACCATAGAAAACCCCCCAAAAAATCACTCAATGGATTAAAATGACATTTCTGTCCCGTGTCAGTCCGAATGACGAAGTATCATTTCAGAGAGATGTTCTTCAAACAAATTCAGCATATAAACAGGCAACGGGGCTTTTGTTTTAAACATTTCAGATCAAACGTTAAGGGGAGAACAATTAATATTGCCTATTAAAATCCCTGTTATTGTTAGAGATACATTTTGTGGTTTCTGACTGTAAATAAAAGCAAAGGAACAGAGCCACGGTTTCTCACCATTGCAGATAGAAAAAAGGCAATTTCCAGCTTTTTCTGTTTTGTTTTGCTTTTGTTTTTTTTTTCCCTCAAAGTTGCTCTTAAATGTGTTTGCTGAATAAACAGGATTAACTGTATTTAAAACAAGAGATAAAGAACAGCGTTTTATTACACCGAACAGTCTGCAGGGTTTCCAGGCTCCTCTGAATGCACTTCATGCCTGGAACAAAATGTTCATATTTTACCTCTTTTAATGACACCGTATAGAACAAGCTAAATATTTTTGTAATAAGATAAATATGGAATCGATGGGGAATGGTTAAAAAAAAGGAGCATTTTTTACCATTTCTGCTTGTAGCCGGTGTGGTGGTTTGGTTTTCTGTTGGTTTTTTTGTTTGTTTGTTTGTTTTTACTTTCTTTCTTTTTGCTTTTGTCTCTGTTTTTGTTTTTGTTTGTAGTTTTGCAGCAGGATGAGAAACCAGGGAGGAAAGTATTCCTGCTGCTGAAGGGGCTTTCCCTTTTCCTTTGGCTGCAAAAACTCACCGGGTGCTGTTAAAACAAAACTAATGGCGAGAGAGAAATCCGGAGAGCCAGCCTGCTATCTGCTGCATTTCAATGGAGGGTTTCTCAAAAAATAGGTACAAAGAAAAAAGAATTTAGACAAATTTGCCTCTTAACCTTTAAAGATTTCCTGCTTATTCCAGTATGTCCTTTATTACATTAATTTTTTATTTAAATTACACCATTAACTGGATATGAATTTATCAAGAATACATATATTGATTTATAAAACAGTATCATTAATTATTATAATAGCTAGATGTAGCTGATATTACAAAGCCATTTAAAGGTTTTTAATATAACTTGGACATACATAGATAGATAGACATTATGGACAAGACTACAATTTAAACTGGCTACCAGCAGTTAATGAAATCCTTGATTTATCTTCTCATTTAGAGATTGATTATGTTGTTGTTTTGTAAAACTATTTCTTTTATGCCATTTTTCAAAGGACGTCTCAATAAAAGTAAAAGATAAATAAAACATCCAGCTAAGTCTCAAAGCATATTTGGTGTTATATTTTCTGTTTTTAATGCTGCAGCTGTTAATGTATTACTAGTTTGGAGAGTTGGCACATTTACAGGGAATTGGCTTTCTTGATAGTAGCTATGTTTGCAAATGCACAATTTTCTATATTTGGATTAAAAAAAAGAGAAGAAAAAAAAAAAAAAAAAGAGGATGTCTTCCCAACAACATTGTGCTTATTTCCTAAACCAAGAGGCAGCAAAATGCCTTTTCTGGCATAGCTTTCTTAGGCATATTTTTTGTTTAAGCTGTGGAAAAATGGGACTTACCCTAGTGCTGCAAAGCAGTCAGTCATGGAGAACATTTTGATTTAAAATGCAATCTGAAGAGAAGAAAAAAAGAGAGGGAAGGAAAAAAAAAAAAAAAAGAAAAAGAAGGAATGATATAAACAAACAGTACACCACTTTCAAGTTCCTCCTAAAACGTTCCTAGCTTAACTAATACATTGGAAGTTTAAATCTTTACACATTGTTCTTGAGGGGCTATGTCTCTTGACTCTTTATTTATATCACTTATTCTTGTCTGGCAACATATGTTACCGATTTATTATAGTTTTTTTCTTTTTTTTTTTTTTACTGTTAGCCAGACAAATGTAAGGGCTAGCTGAGGAAGGGTAGTTGCATCTGATGAGTTTAACAATTGCAGGGCATCCTTTAGGGGTAGCCAATGGAGTCTTTTGAAGCTATAATACTCACCATTAACCATTTTCATGCTGACATAATTTTTATTGTCCAAGTTGGGGCTTTCCCTCATGTCAGCCTCCTTTGTATTCCGTGGCTCCACAGGCAAATCAAGCAGTGTGGCTGAGTGGTTCTTCAAGCCAAGGTGTTTGTAGGTGTCTCGAACCACTCACTCTTAATATCTAAATCTGCATGGCATGCCCCCCACTACTGAACAAAGAAAAAGACATGCAGAAAATAATAAGTTAAAAAAAAAAATGTAATTCTTTAATCCATGACAAACGCAAGCAAATCCTGAACGTAGACAGACAGATTTCTCAGTGCCATTACTGACACCAAAAGGTAACACAGAGGAAGGCTTTTCCCATCAAAGCCATCTCCTCCAAATTCTTTTTTTAAATGGATTGCTCCAGCATCAGAGGGAGAAGCTGCACGGACAGGTAGTAAGCTGGATGTCACACTTTGCACATGGTGTTTTTAGGCCACCCATTCTGGAGCAAAATCTTGAATTCTTCCCTCCCTTTTCCTTCCTACTCATTCTCTGTCCTAACTCCTTGTTCAACAGCAACATCTTCCTCCAGCTCCTCTGTAAACTGTGTCTTGTTCCACTGTTTTAGAGCCCCATCTTCAGCTTTCCTTGGGGCCAACAGGTTTATACAAGACATGGGGACGTAATTCCTAATATCTCCCACAATTTCCAGCCTTTTGGGGCCAGATCAGACCATTACACCTGTTATGTCTGGTGTAAATCTGCCTTACATGAGGCACCCAGTGTGGGATGCTTCAGAGCCCTCCAGCCCGAGGATCACAGAGCACACTCTGGAATTTCTGCTGCTTAGACTGCAGTCAGATTTTTGGGATTTTTTTGCTCCAAAAAGTTGGGCTGACTTTCCCTCGTGTCTTCAGGGAATGCAGGAAGAGGCTCTGTAAGCTCACGTGAGACCAAAAGACCTAAGTAGTGATGGTCTACAGGGGAAAAAGGTACAGCAGGATTTTGGGTGGGAAATGAGGTCTTCCAGGTAGAATAAATACAGAAACTTCAATTAAATTCGTTGGGCTCCCTTGACAGGAGAGATTGAAAGTGGATCAGGGCATGTCTCCTGATAGCATGAGGGGGTTTCTTGACAAACGCCACACACAATTATTTTAGCTGAGAGGAGAGCAAGTGCTCCCATGGGTTTTTTGTTTTATTGACAGTTCAGCGGTTGTGGGCTAATTTGTTTGATTTTTAAATTTTTAAAAATTATCAGATTTCCCCCTACGTATTGTAGGGGGTTTTGAGGACTTTCTAACTTAGGTCTGAGTTCAGCAGTAGGCACAAAACTTGCAGGGAAATAAAGACTTGCTTTTCATTTTTCTTTTAAGAAGCTAACCCAACTTTTACTTTGGGTTGGGCCTTTTTTTTTTTCCAAATTGCAATGCAATTAATACTTTTGATGCCCTCCTAAAACAATTTGCAACCCCCAAATGAACTTTTGGAGACAAGTCTCGTCCTCCTTAATGCCAAGGGCACAGTGAAAAAGGCTGCAGATGAAATGGTCGCACCAAAACTCCTAGATTTAAGGATTTGAAGTCTTGGCTTCTCCCATTTCTCCAGAAAGGTTTTACTTAGGCAGATGTCACCTGTGTCCTGGGCAAACGTTTGGTGACAATACCAAAGCTTGGAGCATATGGATAAATACTTACTTAATTTTTGTGTTTTCAGGACGTTGACAGCAACTTCATTATCAAGCTAACAGCCTCCCTTAAATTTGTTTATTCCACTCAAACCCATATTTTCTTGGCTGGGGAGGGAGGAACAGGAAGCGTGACTTGGTCCCTCAATCACTCTCTTTCTGTTTTGTCCATCACCTTGGTTTCTTTCCCCTGTTTTTGACCTGCACTTTTTCTGGATCAGACACTGGCAGGTTGAGAGGTAATAAGAACCAGATGGACATAGTGCAGAAATTGCCCAAATGGGTACGAGAATGTGGGGAGCTGTCAGGCATGGAGAGAAGCTGGAATTTTTCAGCAATAAAATGGGATTTATCGCCACTCTACCACAGTCATTGCCGACAACCGTTTACCTTGACAGAAACCCCATTCCAATAGGCCATACCAATGCAGATTTTTTTTTTACCTTCTCTTTTTTTTTTTTTTTTTTCCCCTAAGAGTGATGATTGGTATTTGTTCTAAGGCTCAAATGGCCTGCACTAAAGGTGAAGCATTAGGCCAAAGTCCTGTATTCCCTACTGAGGCAAATGAACCTGCTAAAATAAGTTCCTTCCACAATAGCTGTGTAATTGAAACCAGAAAGTGAGAGAATTTGATAAATTGCTTGACCCTGAAGGAATGTTAAGGTCATAAATTTTCATTGCTTTTTTTTTTCCCCCCCTTCTTTTTTAGGAAAAAAAAAAAATCTCTTTTATATATATATAGGTAGATAGATATATTATGTTTAGTGTTTGTCTCTGAATTCCAGCTAACTTCCAGATCATTAGCTGTTACTTTGCCATCCTCTCCCCAAAGGAAACCATGAGCAGGTTTAGAGCATTCCTACCTACAACCTCCTGGGAGGGCTGAAGGACACAAAATACTCACAAATGGCAGCACTGTGAAGGAGTCGGCCACATAAAGAATAAACAACCCAAAATTGGGAGGTTAGCAAGTGCAATCCCTTTAGAAAGACAAAATAAACAACATGAAAAACACAAGCATACTGTACTTGAAGAGTGCTGGAGTAAAAAAGTCTGTAAATCATTTACAGGCTATCAAACATTTATTGCTCCTTTTAGGTTTTTTTGTGTTTTGTTGCTGGTTTTTTTAATTTAAAAGTGGTATTACCTTTTACATGAAAAAGAATGATCAGTGTTTTCTGGAATAATATGTACAGTATTGAATTATATGTCTATAATAAGATGTCCCTTCAAGCTCAAAAAGACACAAGCAAACCCCAGATCCCACGGTATCTTATTGTGGAAACACACATCTTGAGAATAAGTAAAAGACAAGAAATTAAAAAAAAAAAAAATAGAATATTAAGGCAAACAAAGAGAAAGGATGAGAATAAGTAGGAGAATAACCAGCAAGGTAAAACATTCAGCCCGGGTCCCTGTCCTGTGCTTGCACCCATCAATAAATACATACTAGAACAGCTTCTAAGAGGAAGCAGAGAGAAAACTCAGAAGTTTTGTGTATGGTTGCTTGGGTTTTTGGTTTTTTTTTCCTGCAGTAGTAAAATTTACTTCTGTAACTGTAGCAGGTCCTGCTTCACAATTGCTTGAAATTTGCCATCATAGAGTAACTGTTTTTTTATAATCTGGCTGCTTTCCTCCCCCTGCTTTGAATATAACATTTCAGAGGCAAAATTGCCTCACTTCAATAAGGAGCTGCTCTTTACATAGCCATACACACTTAACCCTACATGAAGCAAGTTAAATAATCATTAGCACAGTAACCCATTGCTATCAAAAACTTATTGGTCCTCTAAATTTTAAATTAATGGCCTGTCTCCCTTGTTCTGTGTGTCTCTGTGTATCTGGTTTTCAGACACTTCAGTGGAAAGTCATAGACATTTTATCAGCACATATTAGATGATTTGCATTATTGATATTTCAATTTAAAAGTAAAATAATTTTTAAAAAAGTGCTGGGAAAAATAGTTTTGCTGAGTTGATTCATCCCTAGACCCCTGATTCTTCAGTAATCCTTCAGAGTGTGAATTAGCAGCCAATATTTGACAAACTGGTAAAGAAATGCACTCTGTTCTTCTCTGTCCAGGTTGCTCTAGCTCAGATAAGTTTCCTTAAGAAAGCATGAAAAAGAGAAGCTAAAGGGAAAAAAAGGATTAAAAAAAAAAAAAAACCCTTAAACAATGTCCCCATAAAATCATAGCAAAAAAACCCCGTCAATAATTTATACTCACTTTTTCTTTTTTGGAGACGTTAAATAAAACTATGGTGGAATGGGGTTTTCTTGCTTTGTGAGGGATGGGGTTTTTTTCCCCCATAAACTTTCTGGCCAAAATCCCTTCTTTCCTTTTTATTTCTTTGAGTCCCAAAGTAACTGCTAGTCATTTTGAGACAGTTACTTATCCGGAGAATGAAGGAGTATCGTCTGCGTTTCAATTAGAGGAGGGAAAAAAAAAAAAAAAAGAAAAGATAAAGACTTGGAACGCAATCGAAAAATGCAAAAAGAGACATATTAGGATGAGAATTTTCATCTGTTGCTGTATAAATATTTTAATAAAAGTTCTAAAATAATGTGTCTGCCTCCTGCTTTATGAAAGAGAGGGAGATTATGAAGTGCAAATGATGCAGCTTAGATGTATAGACCCGACTGGGATTTTTCACCATTTAAGAGCCTCTTCGTGCTTCTCCTCCAGAAGTTTGTTATAGAGTCGTCTCAGACCCCAAGAAGTATAAATTTCATAAGCATAAATAAAAGATGACCAGGAAGCGGCTTCAATCACTAATATTTTTTTTTTTTTTTGCAAACTAATGTTCAGCTGATGCAACTCGATTTTGTTTTGCATCACATTAGTGTCACGGCGGCAATGACTGGCTTTTATTCACCAACCTTTTGAGTCAGCACTTCAGGACATCTTTCAAATTAGGTCATACTGCAAATTTGCTGCTGATACAAAGGTTGATTAAGAGAGCTCCATGATTTTAAAGGGATGTCTAGTGAGGAGAATTAAGGTCTGGTTGATAGTTCCAGGAAACGTGAGGCCCCGTAACTACATGAAAATAATGTATAGGCTCTACGGGGAAAGAACATATTTCCTCGGAGCGCTTGAAGAAACACTCATTTACAATTTAACCAAGTCCTCCTCCCCATACTCTGCCCCCCCCCCCCCCTCCCCATCCTGTTAAGGGAGAAATTGTGTGATGGGTCTTGAAAATAAGCCTTGAATTATAGCCCAGAGGCAGCGAGATGAGCCCTGTGCTTGCCGAAAATCAGTCCCCTCCTCTTGCCTCCTTTGATCTTCCTTTGGAAAGACCTATTTCTCCCCCACCCCACCCCCCACTCCCACCGAAGCATCTTGGTTTCTGCTTTCCCCCATAAAACAATCCAGCGTCGCGAGGGGACCCTTCACCCCTAATGTAGCAACTCCATGCTGCAGCTGAATTGCTGTGTAAACCTCCCCTGAAGATCTGGAGGGGATGATGAGAAGTGACAAGCAGTCATGGCAGCCGGGGCTGGGGTTGTAAATTACTCCTAAGCCCAATTTAGGCATCTTAATGAGGTGGCCAAAATTTTTCCCCTCTGCAGCACGGAAGGGACAGTAGCTCTTCTTGCTCCAGGGTCTGAGCATGAAGGAGAAAAAATCTCAAAGGGTTCTGGAAATTGGGCCACTTTGTTCTTGACGGCTAAGTGGGAAGCGAGATGAACAATCTCTTTGAAGGGAATCAGATCCAAATCCAACATTTCTGTGGCACTCGGGGATTTTAGATTTTCCAAACACTCTCTCTTTTCAGGGAATAAGAACACATGAAGAGTCGAGGCTTCCCCTAATTTGATGTAAATGGATAAAAGTCAACTGCCAGCTTTGGTTTTGGTTTGACCCTTTGGCCCACCTGGCGAGGAAAGAAGCTGCTGTTAATGTTGGATTTGCCTAACGAAT
The DNA here is from genome assembly GCF_029207755.1 of Chamaea fasciata. Taxonomy (NCBI): domain Eukaryota; kingdom Metazoa; phylum Chordata; class Aves; order Passeriformes; family Sylviidae; genus Chamaea; species Chamaea fasciata. The sequence continues at coordinate 3,190,498 of NW_027094088.1, read as the reverse complement.
CAGTGCTCAGGATGGGAGGACAAAAAGGCAGGATTTGGGCTGCAGCTACATTGAAAGCAGTGTTTAATTCTCCTGTCACTGAGACTAGAGTCCTCCAAGTTATCTTTTCTGTGCCCAGGAATATTACCACGATTTAAGGCTATAGCATCAGTGATAAAAAAAACCACAAACAATTTCAAACCAGAGCCCAAGGAGAGGTTTCTCGCCATATGAATAGCCACGAAAGCCAGAAAAATGTTTCTCATTCCCACTTGTATTTTCCTTAATTTCTTTGCAGCAGAGTCCCTGAACTTGCATTTCTACCACGGCAGCTGACTTCATTTCGTGTTTTTGATGTTACGATCACCCACAGACCTTTCCATTCTCCATATGTTTCTGGATTCAGTCACTTCACCCACAGCCCTCCCCTACAGTATAACACCTCAAATCCCCCCTCATGGCAAAGTCTATTTTATTCCCAGTCACTTTCAATTTGCCTCCCGTGTTTCTCTGAAGGGTTTAGTTGAATGTGATTTCTAGCACCAAAAGGAGAGGAGGGGGAAAGTGGCAGGCTACAAATGAGAAGGTGGCCTGTGCCACAGCCCGGAGTCACTGGAAGTGAGAGTTTTGAAAAGAACTGAAATAAGACCACCACAAGATTGATTTTAATATTTCGAGCTACATTTACGCTTCAGGTTCCTTTGACCCTCTTCCACCAGGTTAGATGAAAATGGATATAAACCCCGGAAATATAAGTAATAATGAGATTTAAAGACAGGAACAGAAGCAGCAAAAGGTGTATGTCTACCCTATTAGCTCCAAACTCTCCTGCAGACCTCATTTGGTAGTGTCACCCCACCTCCAGCCCTGTGGAGGTAGCTACTGCTGCTTCTGCTACTGCTGCCCTTCTCCAGTCTCCATGAATCAGGCAAGAAAGGATATGAACTCATGCCAGAGTGACTTAAACTAATCGTGGGAAAACAAACTGGGGGTTCCTTTAAAAAAAAAAAATGAAAAATAAAATTCATACTGCCTTTTGAGTCTTTGTGAAGACACTGAGAACATGCTTCCAAGCTCTTTTGTTCTGCCCTAAGGGATGGAAGGCTGCTCTTAATACAAGAAAACAAAGCCTTCCATTGCCACTACCAACAAAAAAAAAAAAAAAAAAACCAAAAAATGGAAAGAAAGAAAAAAGCAAGCTGAAATGCTTATGAACACTTTGCTCCAGGCTCTGTGGCAGTAAGGAAAAATCATTGCAACCATCACAAGACTTGGCAACACCAGGGCCATGCCAGCAGAGTGCTCTTCCCCATTACTGTAAATCACAGGCTGAGCCCAGTTTATTGTGAAACATCCAATTGTGGCTCCTTGAATACGATAAATAAAACCACCGTCCCTCGGTGCACTTGACTAGTGTTTGTGGAAGAGAGGGGAAAATTCACACTTCTGCCTAGGGACAGGACACAGGCAGCTGATGCTTCAGCTTAGCTCGGTGGAGACAAATCACAAAAGAGAAGCTGCAATTAAATATGAGACTTTCTGTGCCTCTATCTTCTTTTTCACCCTCGCCAAGAAAATCACTTTAGGCATTGCAGCACCAAGTATTTTGAGAGGCCAGGCTTGGGCTCATTTTTAGTTGGGTTTGGGTCCACGCTTGGATTAAAACTGAACACTCACGATGAAATAAAAGCTGAAATGGTCCCTGGGAATAAGGCAAATGGGAGGGGGGAAAATTCACCTTTAGCCAAGGAGCCACGAGCCCATATTACAGCTACCAGCCCTCGAACGCGTGCCATCAGTGCTGCAGGGCCCTGCTTCAGCCCGGAGAGGATGGTATTACTCAAGCCGTTCCTCTGGGAATATGTCAACAGGCACATTTAAAACTCAGCTTCTGCAAGCTATCAGCCACTGGCCCTCATGCCAGGAAAACACACAGGCACTAATGGAAACAGTGCACGACCAGGGAGCAGAGCTGCACGGGGTTACATCAAACCATGCCCGTATTTCATAGGATTGCTCCTGCCCCACCACTGCTTTACTACTATTTTCCACCACGCACGGACCCAACAGAAGGATGTTGTGATGGAACCAGAGGCAGAGCAGCTCTGTAAATAAGCCCAGCTCTGAAAGCTGCCAAACCATCCCCAGATACAACAGGCAGCACCACCGCAGGACCCATTCCCTACAGGACAGAAAATATCCCAAAATAACAGACCCAAACCCCTCTCCTCGCTCAGAGCTCGAGCTTTTTGTGCATCCTGAATATTTATAGCAGGGAGTGGAGGTCAGGCTGTTTCCCTCGCTGCCCCCTTGCCCAGCTTCAGCACAGCCAAGCCGCCAGCTGGCGGGCAGCACCTCTCCCTGCTGCTCTCCCTCTCCTCCGCCGAGCGCCAGCTGGCTCTCAGGGACACCTGAGGGTGGTGACAGACCTACAGCAAACCAGCTTGCCCCAGCCTCTGAAATCAGAACAGGCCCTCACACGGTGATGTTTAAGGCAGAGCTTTATTTTGAGCTGGATGAAACTTAATTTCAGTGCTTTTCTTTATCCCCATCTTTTTTTTTTTTTTTTTTTTCTCCTCCCCAGCAGCTTCACAGCTCGAAGTCCTCCTTGGTATGATTGCCCACCAAGCTGTTTAAACCCTGCATCTTCATCAGTAGATGTCTGCTAGAAATCAGCCTGAGCTTCAGGATGTGAAAGAGTCCAAGTGCTTAGGGGCAGCCGGTTTGCTCCACCAGCTCCATTGAGCAGATGAGAGAAAGCACCTAATTAGCCAAATTTATTAATATGCTTCCTTTTTTTTTTTCTTCAGAGAGGATACAGCTACATTATAGAGGTGAAACATGACTTTTGATGATCAAGCAAGCAGTGATTAAATAAGGTTAATCCTCATTTTATATGCTAATAGGATATTTATAATCTCAACTGCATATCCAATTTAGCTATTTTATTTTCTGTTGTTAAGAAAGTATTTCTTATTAGCGAAAGAGAATACCCCTACGTTCACTGCAGATGCTATTTTAATTGGGCTCGAGTGCATTGTGTGTAATTAGTCCACTTCTCTAATATTTCATCTATAATTACACCATGAACAATGTGTTAAATTTCAGAAGGGCCGCCAGTTTAAATTTTTTTTTTTTTTAACTAAAACTGCTAATTAATTGGTGACCCTTCCCACAGACAAATGACTCGCATCGTAGCCTGGCCCCAGAGCTCTCAAAGGATTGTCTTTTCAGAAGTTTGAACACCTTGTTTTGACATGATGCCTCCGATCTGAAAAACAGAAAGGCATCCATTGCCATCCACCTGGTTTCACCAGGATCGCCAAACTCCAAACTTCCTCCCGAGGCACAGCAGCATGGGCATGACTTTAGCAGCAATTTTAGACAATGCTGGCTATTGAGAATGACCAAAGAAAATAACTGGGTGTCGTTCATCTCATTCACCTCATAAATTGTCTCAACAATTTAAGGGAAGAATATAATTTTAGTTATATGGCAGACAGGGGAGGGCTCCCGTTTATCCGCCACAGTGGCCCAGCTCTGTAGTGGAGAAAAAAAGAAAGAAACAGCCCCAGAAATGGTGATGGTGAATATGCTGTGATCCTGTCAGCAGGACTGAAAGGTCAGCTCTTAAATACATCTTAGAAATGTCAGGACAAGGTACTGCTGGTGATCAAACTGAGCTGTCTCAGAGGAAAGCCACATAATGTGTAAGATGCTGCATGGGGTAAATATTTCCCTCTGTAAAACACCTGCATTAATTCCACTGGCTGCACACTGTGCTACCAAGCCTGGTGTCTTTTGTGGAGGATCAGAGGATACACCACTAAGGGCACAGTGGTGGTCCTGAAAGTAGAACCTCTTAAGCCCTGTTGCACTTTTCCTTCCCCTAAACGGCAGCAAACCAGTGGGCCACAAACACCGGTGTGCATATTCATAGATATATCATTGTATATTTAGATATATTTAAAGATATTTTATATATATTTTTATATATATAAAATATATATTTTAAATATTTCATATTTTTAATTTATAAAAATATATTTTTATACTTAAATAAATAAACATATATTTATATTTATATTTATATTTATATTTATATTTATATTTATATTTATATTTATATTTATATTTATATTTATATTTATATTTATATTTATATTTATATTTATATTTATATTTATATTTATATATGGTCTTGTTACTCCCACTGTCTAAGGATTTGTGACAACCATATCAAGAGTCATGGAAGAAACAGAGGACTCACACAATGAACCTTCCTTGTTTTGCCCCCCTGAAAACACCCTCAGTTTAGGCAAAAAAGTAAAACTTTCAATCACACAGGATACCCTTCCCCAAGAGGACGTAACCCTGCCTCATCCTTCGTGGTTCCCATCCCAGAAGTGAGCGGGCAGGGGAAGAGATAACTCAGCTGGCAGGATGGGCAGGATAAGGGCAGTGGTCCTTGCCCTTCCAAAAGCCTTTCAGCACGAGGATGATGGACCAACATGTGTCCGGCAGAAGACAGGGATGAGGAGGAGACAAAGTCACATTCCCTGGAGATGGAGAATGAGATGCCCTTTTGGGGCACACTGCAGGGCTGCTACCACATCCTCTTCCCAAAGCACCCCTGTAAAGAGGTTACACCACTTTGGTGTCAGGCTTTTCTTCTCCCTGAAGAAGAAGTGTGAAATCCTAGGTGCTATTTCAGAAAGGGTGACTTCCCCCTGTCCACCCACAACCCCCAAAACTCCAAAACCAAAACCCCTATCTCTTCCCATCTACTGGGGACAGCCAAATCGCCACCAGTCTGGCTCTGATGTGAGCTAGCTCTCTCTGCCCAGGAGTTTATTTTTCAAAACAAGTGTGCCTGCAAAACAGTGTTTATTTAAAGCACAGTATGAATGCCAGTAAACCCACCGTGTGCAGGGAACAGCACCCGGAGGTCTCCCGCTTAGTGTTTGAGAGCTATTAAGTAAATCAGGGGAAAATTCCTCAGGAAATGATGGGGTTAGGCCTGATGGGCATCCCTGTGTGATTAAATGCAACTTAATGAGGTCACGGGTGACAGATTTGGGCGCAGAAAGTGTTTAAACAGCACGAAAAAAAAAAAGAAAAAAAAAAAGAAAAGAAAAGAGAGCCTTCATAGCACACAGGGGATAGGATTTGGGGCTGGTTGTGTTATCCTGTGGAGTAAAAACACGGGGGAAAAGGGTGGCCTTCTAGCACACACGGGTTTTTCACGGCCTTCCTTAACAACTTATGCCATTGAGCAAACATTGCAGAGCTCTCAGTTACGAAATGGTCTGGCCAGTGTCATGAGTCAAGGATGGCCAGCATCACTTTGATTTCCTAGGGGTTAGAGAGGAGGATTTAGGTCACAAGGCTTTATTTCCAGCCCACCTCCCCAACACCTCTAATAGAAAATGGTTGTCTTGATCGAGGGAGCTAAATTCTGCTGTCATTCTGCAGGACTGCAGGATAATTACATTGACTTCATCTGAGCACTTTGGGTTCTGCTGATACATCTGTCAAGGACAGGAGGGGATTCTCAGTGTCTCACAGTCCCCAGAGCTTCTGTTCAAGTAACCCTCCAACATTCACACAAGAGGGTCATCTCAAACCACCCATGATTTAGTTAGGAGACTCCTGGCTGACATCCCACCAGCAGTGGGGCATCTTGGTGGAGAGATAAAACGAAATTTTTGGGTTTTTTCAGCCTTAAGGCCAAAAAAGATTTTTTTTTTTTTAAATCCATTGGGTTCTGTTGGCTTGGAGCAAATGACTCTTCCTTTCAAAATAATAAATGGATACCTACAGGTTTTCATGTGTGGTCAACCATGATGCAATATATCCTTCCAGCTGGCCACACCTCCTCTTCTTTCTTTAGCATACCAGTTCACCTGGTAGACTGACTTGCACTCACATGTGAACAATGAAGATTTTACCAGTTGACTACAAAAAAACACCCCAAATAAGCCCAAAAACCAACAAAACCTAGAACCCTGATTAGGTGGAAAGTAAAAGGCCAAAAGGGAAATTATTGCTCGTTTAGACAGCAGCATAAATTTTCTTCCTATTTTTAACCTAGCTTTTAATTTAATAAATTTTATGACCCTTATATTAAGTACATATGTTTTACACGACATTGTGTCCCTTGAGTCACCCTGAATTTACTCTATTATAGCAGAGTTAAATGAATGAATACTGTGTTTCTGATTTCAGCTTACCCCTTATTTGATCCTTATATAGTCAATAAACCTTCATAGAAGCATGAAGCAACTGAATCAAGCGGGGTGCCAAAGCCGTGTTTGGGAACTCTGTTAGCCTTTAAAAGGGAATTAGTAAATTGCCATTCTCTTATTCAGATCCTGCTACACCACTGCCAGGTTTCCCATGCTGTTCACACGGAATAAATAGTGACATCGATAAGACTCTTGAATTTATAACATTACCAATTTAACTTTCATATGAAAATTTAAATGGAAGATCAAGTTTTCCCTTTTGCCTCCTAGACACTTCCAAGCCTCCTAGCATCCTAAACTTTTTCTCTTTTTTTTTTTCTTCCTAATGCTCTCTGGAAATCTGGAAGAGCAAAAAGAATTTAAACCAACCCTGTACAGGTTATGGATTATTCCAAGACAATGCAGTTTTGGGAGGAAGATGGGAGATCTTTTAGAAATATTTGAACAAAAGCCAACTCTGCTTTTCCAGTATAAGTAATTCTTTCCCTCAATTTGGTGTGTATAAGCTAGTAGGTGACAGCAGAATAATAATTAAAAAAAAAATAAAAAAGAAATGCCAGCTACAAATTGAGAATAAACAAATTGGAAGATGAATCTAATTACCTGGAGTAGATCCCTTTACAAAACTAAGATGCTCTGACACTCAGTGCCTGCAGAGAAAATAAGCATGTACAGAGATTATTCTTGTTTGGGTGCATTTACATTGTTTATTTAAGTAATACATGAGGGCAGCTTCTCACAACGGATTTGCAATGGTGGCAAAACACAAAGATTAGAAAGGGATAGTTGATATTTGCTGCACAGTGGGAAGCATGAGTTATTGATTGGCTTGGTATCAACCTAGAGTTCCTTTTTAATATAATAAGATTAGTTTAGAAGGGTGTTTTATAAATCGGGTGGCTCTTATTTGATTTGAGCACCGACTCTTAGTGACTTGCCAAAGTTCAGTAAATATGCAGAGCATAGTATATGCACTTTATCTTTGTGTATTAGCTATGACATAAACACAGAGGGGAAAAGTCAAATTTTATACATCAGAAAATGGGTTTGTTGCCAGACATTCTAACGCGGCGTATTTAATTTCACTGATGTATGTTAAAGTGGGAAACCAAATTCAATGAGCTGTTTGTTTCTTTCTGCAAACAGGCTTACATCAATGACCCCTGAGGACACGACCTCAAAATGTAACTAGATGTTTAAAAGAACCTGGAAGATCTATATTAGACATTAACATTTGTGTCAGAGGGCAGTATACAAGCGTGTATATACTCAGCTGTCTATATGTCGACTGCTATATTTTTATTGTTACAGGAAACCAGCCAAAGTCCCAAACAGGAAAATTATCAGCTCCCCCTTTTTTTTTTCTTCTTTCTTGGCACGGTCCTGTTTAAGACTAAAGGCATGACCTTAAGTTAGAACGTGTTTTAGCCTTGTTCAGTAACCATTTTGTCACCTTCTGTGTGGGGTTTTAAACGCTGTCCTGTCATGGAGGTGTGCAGCCCTGAGTGTGAGGATTCACAGGAGACTCCTAAAAAAATAAGAAATTACCATTTTAGCTGGGCATGGGGAACTCCTGGCCACCTCTCCAGGGACAAACCGATGTCAAGTTCTGCTGTCTGTCAGGATTAAGTGCCTGTTTGCTTTCTCACTAACATGTGGTTTGAGAACAAAGCAGCTCAAATCTCCTCCACTCTTAACAAAGCATCTCAAATTGCTGAGTAAAATTCCTTAATCCTCCCATCTTAATCTGAAAACATCAACGCCACATGGTAACACTGAGGTCTCTTTTTGTCCACTTTGGAGCACCATTGACATCACTGTTTGATTCGAAGCTGGCTTTTCCTGGAGTCACCCATCATCAGAGGGAAACCTCAGGTGCTTTGTTCTCAGGGCAGGTTTGCCCAAGTAGTTGCTCTTTCCTAAAGTCTCCACTGGCAGTGAGAAACTAAATGCAAACAAGAAGGGAATAAGTGGCATGGCTTCTCATCTCCATAAACACGTGTGGTAAAATGTTACATGAGCTTTTCCATCACGAGGACCATGAGGAAGGATGCAGCAGGACTGCTTGCCTGAGTGGTCCAGAGGTCAGGCTAGAAGATTCAACCTTCCACATTCCCATCAGTCCAAGCAAGAAAACTCAGTCTAGAGAGTGAGAACGCAAAACACCTGATATGGGGAGGGTTGGGCAGTTGTAACGTGGCACAATTAAGTCTAAACACCAGATGATTTGATCTCAATGCCCATGCAGAGTCGTTGCTCTGACACAAAACCCAGCTGTCACCTTAACCAGGATTTTCCTGCAACCATTTATCCAATAGCAACAAAAATCAATTCCCAATTTCTGCTCGAAAAGTCATAGAAATCACTGCTTGCTCATTCTGCAAGCATTCCTCCTACTATTACTACTGCTCTCTACGACTTCTGTCCTGTGTTAGTTTCACTTGCCCTGTCCCAGCTTCAGTCAGTGGTAAAAACCTACTCTAATCTGTATGTGCTAAAAATCATTTTCTATATCATTCTTCTCCATTTCTGACCTCAGCAATGTGCATGCCTTGGTTCAAGCTTTGCTTCCCCCTCTAATCAGGGCCAGGTCAGCCCCAGAGTCAGGACTTTTATCATAAAAGCCATAAGGGCTCCATAAGGAGAAGCAAGTGAACTCCCTGCGAGAAAACTTCTAACGTGTTTCGTTCCTCTCATCATCAAGTAAGACACCAAGAGCAGCTTCAGAAGGCCTGGCCATGAAAAATCACTCCAGGTTTATAAGCGGCAACAGTCAGCTGGAGCACATAACTCAGTGCTGAGCTGTTCATGCACAGCTGGAGCAGACTGATGTGGAACAGAGTGTGCGGGGCAGGTGGGCACAAGGATGAACAACATTCAGTTATCCATACCCTGCTGGTTGGCTGCAGAAAGGTTCATCAGGATCAAACCCTTCAAGATGCCAAGGCCAGACGTTGAAATATATCAAAACCAGCACTGTCTGGGCTATAGTATTTAGGGGGGGGGGGAAAAAAAAAAAAAAAAAAAAAAACCCACCAGGTAGAACTTCACAGCCCCATGCTGCAAAGCTTTGTCGTGCAAAGGTTTTCTAAGCATAGGAGATGGTTCTTGAGACTAGATATCCAAAAGCTGCAGAAGGTTTTCTTTATCTGTCATATCACTAAAAAAATATTGCTTGAACTATCTCAAGAAGCTTCCAGCTCCTTGCTGGAGATAGAAAGCTGGAAAAAATAGATACCTGTGTCCAGAAAGGAAGCTAGAAAGTTCCCTGCAGCTTTCTTGGTAAGGATAAAGCTTTGAAAATCTGATTTTTTGAATTAAATTATAACAGTGAATTTGCAAGCATATAAAGATTCTGGGACAGGCTTTTTCCACAGAAAGCTCACAAACGGGGAGTTATAGAGTAGCAACATCTCTGAGGCTACCCTGAACAGATAAAGCTTTAAGGTTAAAAAGTAGGGAGCATGGACGAGCTCAGGGACTGGAACTGTTGGGAGCCAACAGAGCCTGGGGAGGACCAAAGACCCTTTAATGCAGACAGGGATGACTGATCTCACACAGACTGAGCACAGGTCAAAGTCTTGAAAAAAACCCCCAGATTATTAGGAAACAGAATCCTTTAGAAATTTTTCCACATTACTCCTGCGGGCAGCGAGACGGCGCATTTGAACTATGAGCCAACAGCAGGGGCTTTAATCAAACCATTCCCACAGAAATGCTAAGGCACTTGAGACACAACTCATTGGCCAAAATTCCTCCACACCAAGGTGACAAATGAGCCTTGAAAGACATGCCCACAAAGCAGGCATTTCTCAGCTGATGACAAACAGGCAGCCATCACTTCTGCATGCTGCTCTTAACCCAAGTGGTAATAGCTACTGCCCCCGAGAACTAGTTAGCTCTCATTTATATCACTGGAAAGCAGTGTCTCCACTGAAGTCAATATAGTTTCACTGGGCTAAGTGTGATCAAATTAGGCTTGATGTCCACAGACCTGAGTGTATTGCTTGCCTCAGGGCAGGGGAGCAAAGAACAAAGGGCTCATATATTGGTATCTGTGTTTGGTTTGTAAAGGATTGCTCTCTCCTGCCCACCACATCTTTCAGCAGTGGGCTGTGTGGAGTCATACAATTAAAAAGTCATTTATGTCCAAGATTCCCACATCTCTGACGTATGCCTTGTCACAGCACAGGAGTTTATCTCTACTTCAGAGAGATTTGAGCATCATGAAAAGCTGGCTGCCAGCAAAAATTGTTCTGAGAGGAAATAGGAGAGGAACAAAGAAAGAGACACACACAGAGCAACCTGGAGATGTTGCAGGACTCCATTAGAGCTGGCTCTGGGTACAAGCAAAGCAGGCAGCTACACAAAAGAGCTTTTTCCTTGATGTCCTTCCTCCTGCATGGCAGCAGAGCCTAAATGATGGCCCTGTTGGTGGCAACTGGAATCCGGGATAGGAAGAGTCAACCTTCAAGGATTCGTGCTGAAAACCACAAACATCAAACATTTATTTGCAGTGCTCCGATATGAAGTCTAAAACCTCCCAGGTTGCGCTGGTGCTGGAGGCAAAGCCTTGGGAAGCTGCTGGTGACCCTGAAAGAGGAACAAAACCACTCCTCACTTGGTACATGACCCTGGGAAAAGCTCACCTGCCACTGGAGCCACGTGGTTACCCAGTTTTCTTTTCCCACATCCTGCCTTGGGCAGGGTTATCACCACAGTCTCCCCACCAGCTCTGGGGCAAAGCACACAGGTGAACTTGCAACCAGAAAAACACACACACGTCCAAACCTGCACCCCTTTTGTCAGCCAGAGTATTTTACAGCCCATGGGGGAGTAATAGGCATGGGCTCGGTGTCTGCCTCGTGCTATGGTGTAACTTTCAATCATGTTAATTAAATTAATATGGGCCATGCTAATGAAAACCACAAAATACTATTTTGGTGTCTATGAGCACATACATTTTGATAATATCGACTTGCCACGCTGATGTTCCTTTCTACACCAAATACCGGCAGTGTAAACATCTAACAACACTTTCATCATAACAAAGGAAATTCTGCATCAGCACCAGACTGAACACAGACAGACAGCAAGCACCAGAAATATTCAGACATACTAGGGCTCACCAAGTGCTCCACAAACGCTCCTCCTATCTAATCTTTTAATCTACTTTTGAGGTATATTTTTGGCTCGTGTTTTGTTTTAGGTTTTAGGGGGGTTTTTTATTATTATTATTCTTTCCCTGCATGATTAGCCATCCAGGAAATGTTTAAATTACAAAATCATAAGGTTTAAAAGATTTATAGATCAAATTATATTAACCTAATGCAATAGGCCAGCCATACGGAAATTAGAAGTCTTTATATTTTATTTTGGTTATTAAATTGCTCCCTTTATACTGTTTAGTTTGTTTGTAACAGCAAGGTTTTGCTGTCTGATGTTAAAACTCGCAGAGTAACCAAGCAAAAACAAATGACTTAGTCCTTGGTTCAAAGAAATAATAGGTTACTAGCATAATTAATTTTATGTTTAATTACTGCAGAATGAAACAATTCAACAATATCCAATCAATCCTCAGAATGACAGAACAGAAGGTCAGCAGTTGCTAAGTCAATTGTTTTGAAAGAGAAATTTATGTCAGGTTCCCTTTTATGTGCTAGAGAAAGAAATTGGATAAAAGTGGTCAAGCAAATGTTAATTAATTGTATAAATGTAATCTTGTTGTCATGCAAAAAATCACAGAGACTCCAGGCACAGCGTGCAAAACACTGGATGTGCATCAGTCAAGAACATCTAGAAATGACATCTTTGACTTAAAACAATAACAATGAAAGGAAGGAGAGCAAGCAGGAATGTTTGAAAGGCTGGTGCCCAGAAGCACATTTGTACAAGCTGACTGGTTCAGCCTGGTGGCCACAGGAGCAGGTCCACACCATCATGAAGTCTGACCCTGCTTTGCTCCTTCGCAGCAAATCTCACAGGTGGCTGCTTTTGCCCTCCCTGTCTTTCCTCAGATTAGGAAGTTAATTGGGTTCAAAATTTCCAACTCCTATGATTATTTTTTTCACCTGACCCTCCTGGTATTCGGTGAGGTGTTGTTTTCCTCCAACACTAGCCTTTAGTTACATGACCACACCTTGTCTCAAAATAGTTGTTCCTGCTTCCACGCTCTCAGGAAAATTTGGCATTTTAAGAGTCCTCAGCTGCAATTTCCAACAGTTTCCATCATTTCCCAAGGTTATTGATGAGGTGTTTCCAAGACACCTCTAGTAGCTCAGCCATCCTCTGGCCTAAAGGTTCATTTTTTTCTTCACTACTCCTCTGTTTGAGCCTTGCTCATGTCACCAGTGCCCAATCTCTATCACCAGCTGCTTCTTCCTTTAAAAACATCTTGTGAAAAAACTTAAACCAGCCTATTCTCTTATTTTATGCTCTCACCATCACCTTCAGCTGGAGGCTGATGAGGAAAGACCTGGTGGCCCAATCACCAGGGCCACAACTGGACCTGGCAATGAGGTCCACAAAAATTCACTGTGTTGGCTCTGAAGTCTTGTGGAGACAAGGACAAGCACTGGGTGTTCCTCACCTCAGCTGTTGCTGCTTGGATGGTATGATCCCAGACTTTTGAAAATTAGGGCAACAGAAGCATTAGAAACTATTGATCTAATGATCACAATGCCAGCCTCTTTTAATCCATTTTTGTACAAAAACCAGCTCGTAATTGACTGCATGCGGAGCACAGGCACGCCAGGATCTCTGACTGTAGAAGACTTCCTTCAGCCCAGGATAAGTTACCTCTGGCAGCCAGGGAAGGATAGTCCTTTATCATGGAGTGGGAAAATTGAGATGCAATTTTGCCTGTAAACCAAACTAAGCTGCGTTATGAACCAATTTTGTAACAGGCGGTGACCCCAGGGAATGCTAGACAGACCAGCCTTGATCTCTCCAGAACACAAAAAACATTCAAACGTCCAAGAAAGGCATTGTGAAGATGAGCCTTGCTGCAGCTCTGCCATTCCTTAAGACCTTCTCTCTGAGCCACCTGGCTGGTACCAAAAAGGAGGCACAGCAAATGACAATTCAACGCTTGGTTCTGATACCTTGGGAAGGCTGACCTGAAACAGAGACTGGACAGAGCTAGAGAAAAAAGTAGGGATTTATTCAAAGGCCTTTAGGGTACACCTTGGGCAGGACAGGGCCTGACCTGGGCTACACCCAAGATGGACTTAGAATGGTCATAAAATGGACACCTGGTCACAGGGTCTTATATTTTTATAAGTTTTGGTCCATTTGCAAATTGGGGTTAAATTGTACAATTACATCTTGAGGTTGTGAGGTCCCATCCTTCTTGTTCCTCCCTCCAGCCCACCCTTGTTTGTGTTTTTGGTGCTGAAAGTTGTCCTTGATTTTCAGCAGGAAAAGGATTTGTTTTGTTTACCTGTTCTGTGAAAAGAGCTTACTTGCACTTACCGTGGGGCTCAAAACTGCACCCCTGGGCAGCACAGAATCTGAAAAACATGACAGCTAAAATTTAAGGCATCATTTCCACAGCTCAGCCCATTCAATGATGGGAAACTAGGCAGATAGGGAAAGGGGAGTGAATGATGAACTCCACTGCACTGGCATTCCTAAGACTCAGGCAGGGTTCTGCTCCTATTTTTCCGTGGGACATGCCAAAACATTTGCAGATCAAGCAAATACACAGCTGTATACTTGTTTTAAATGTATATGTTATTGGAGGATCCAAAAGGTGGCAGCAAGTGGGAAGAGTACACCATCCAAGAGCCCTGGCATGGACCCTTGTGATGTTGCTATGGTTATGCGTGGTAAACAACACCATGGAAAAAGTTGCTGAGCTTGAGCAGGGACTGATTTTTAAATCTTAGTTGGGCACCCAGTTTAAACTTGAGATACAAATGTTTTAATGGTGTCATGAAAAATATGAGGGCCTACACAATTTCCTTCTTTTAACTAGAACTTTAGAACAGGAGCTGAATGCCACTGAAGGATGCTTAACACAAAAGGCAAAGGCACTGAAAGAAATTGTTGCAAAACACGGTCCTAGAGAGGTTATTTCATGGGTTTGCTATTCTTGAGTCTGGGCCGATGATGCCAGCATTACTAATCCTTGAAATGAGGGGGTTTACATTGGGAGTGTTGACATAACCTCAGCTGCAGCAAGAAGAAAGGGTAGGAGAAGATGGAAATGTATATTTTTGGAAATAGATTTCGTTCTGACAACCCTATAACAAACAAGTGAAATTTTAATACTGCGCCTCGATGAAAAATGAGCTGCTGAATAAACACCCGACTAATTCATAAAGAGCGAACTCAGCCTGTTTAATATTTCTTGAACTGTCCCAAAAATTCCATTGATCACTAGTGATGCTGTAAATAGAAAATTCCTGCCATTTTCAAAGGAGCCAGGAGAATCTCACTGGGGTTTGCCTATCAAAATTTTAGACACTTTTGAAGCTCCCAGGCTAAAACATAATAAATCAAATATGAAATTGTATAGTGTTGGACTGAGCTGGAACCAAGGATTTTGCGGTCTATTCCTGGGATTGTTTTAATTTTTTTTGTGAAGTATTTGGTTTCTACTTAATTACTGTGTCCTCCACAAAAAAGTCAAACATCCTTCCCTTGATCAGTCAGCTATTCAGTTAGTAATGCACAAATACATCAAATATTACCTATTAGAACCTTTTGCAGTTTAATACTGATGCATGATAGTGCATTTTCTTCCTGGAAAACTAAATCCGTGTCATGCCCAATATTAAAATAAAATCTCACAATCTTGGGGTTGGATCCTCCATCCCTGTCCCCTGCTATTCTTTTCAGGGCAGTGTTACAAAAACACCAAGGTATCAAATATACTGCATTAAATAAATGCTAAGGTTTAAGATCAAATGGATATTCAACAAGAATTTATGTAAGCCTGGAAGTTGAGAATCTTTCATTGTATTTTTTCTAATTTTGGGGGTTTCTTTAGTCAAAGAATTCCCTCATCCTTGAACATTTTCAAGGTGGTAATTTTTTGCCTGTTCTCCCAAGTGTCAACCCTATTCCCTTCCTAGACAAGGAGTTCTGAGGCTGCTCAGAATGTCATCCTCCAACAAAAAAAAAAAAAATAAAAAAATAAATTAAAAAAAAAATTAGTATAAAAGCAAGAGCTCTTTGGGCTAAGCACCAACACTGAGCAGCACGTCGGCTATTTTAAATAAAAGTGTCTTTATTTGTTATGCCCAGCAACCCTGGCCCTACACCCAAATTTGCTGTCCCAGGACACCAGGAGGTCTTGGACCTGCAGCTTACTGCTCAGGGTACTGGCACCTCGAATCCAAGCTGGTGGGGAAGTTTGGGATAATTTCATGTTAGGCAGAGATAAAACCCAGGCTTGTCCAGTTGCAGAGCTATTTTAACCCAAACCAGCATCTTTCCCACACTCCTCCCTCACAGCACAGACTGACAAGCTCTCCCTTGCTACAGCTTTTTATTCCTGTCCTTTCATTTGTCCTGCTTTTCCCAGAAAACACTCTGGGACATAACATCTGCCCTTTTCGGTCCCCCCCACCCCCTTTTTTTTTTTTTTTTTTAAGGGAAAAATATATCATTTTCAAGCTTCCCAGAAGCTGATGTTCTTTGCTTATGTCCATTCCTCCCCCTACTCGCACACTCAAATACTAAAAGCATCCTTTTACAGCTTTGTAAAATGAAGAAAGAAAGGAGTGGATGACACAGCTGTCTGAACCAGGCTTGCACACAAAAACAGTACACTTGCCGTGCTACTTTGAGTCAACTTTTTTGCACTGAGGAAAAAACAAAGCTGTGACTTCGCCTGCTGCAGCCCAGGTTTTCTCATTTTCAAACATAGCCCATTGGAAGCATTCAGAACTTTTGCTTCCTTCTCCATAGGCAAATAAGGATGAATCTCTTAATATAAACATAAAAACGATTTGGATATTTACAGTTCAGAGCTGTTCTGTTGATTCTTTTCAAATGCATGTATAGAAAGACCCCCTCACATGCTCCCAAAGCCAGCCAGGCTGTGCTGCCTATCCAACAGCCTTGCCCTGAACCCCTGAAAGAGCTGATGTAAGTGTGATTTATACTACTTCAGGGCTGGATCTCTGTGCTCAGGACCATGTAGATCAAATTCTCTCACTCTCCTACTGCACAATCCAAAGTTTTGCATAGGTCAGGGCACGAATCTTTTTGTTAAGAACACTTTTAATCTATATATTCACGTAGCAGAGAACTAAATAAATGTGTGTATATACACACATGAATGTCAGTTTCACAGATGCATAACACAGCTCATGCAGAAGTTTTTTTCCCCTCTTTTTCCTTTAAAAGAATGAGGAAAATTTGCTTTAACACAGGTCTCTGGTCTTCGGCACCACTTAAGAGAGAGTGATCGGTCTGCATGCCTCAGTTTAAGTTTATGAACTGCCAGCCCACATTCAATGACAAAAGAGAATGTAACCTAGGCTGGTTT
The DNA here is from genome assembly GCF_029207755.1 of Chamaea fasciata. Classification (NCBI taxonomy): domain Eukaryota; kingdom Metazoa; phylum Chordata; class Aves; order Passeriformes; family Sylviidae; genus Chamaea; species Chamaea fasciata. The sequence goes on along the minus strand of NW_027094088.1, from coordinate 3,173,770 downwards.
TCAACCACTGATTGTCAGATCCCATGTTCAATATGTCATGTGAAGTACACTTCATTAAGGACTGAATTACTCTACTGGTAACATGAGCTAAATTAAAGTCAACGTTGGGCTGCATAAATCACCGATGAAAATGCATCACTAAGTGAAACAGTCATCATCGCCCTGTGCCCTAAAACAACCCAAAATATCTGGGCTTCGTGTCTGTATATTGTAGAGGAGGACAAAGAGGAGGTTTTTTGGGGGGTTTTTTTGGGGTTTTTTTTTGTTCTTTGCTAGGACTCACAAGTTTACTGTCAGAAACTGCTGGGCTTTTAAGGAATAGCAATGGCCCTGTGACACCTTTCATCAGACAACATATTTCATGGTGCCATGAGTTCTCTGCTCACAAGGAGCAGACCCAGGCCATCCATCAGGCTGCCACAGGAGCCCTTCATTATACTGACAGAGTGGAAATTTGGTATCCATCCTGTGTGAGTGAGGGTATGGGAAGGGATAATCCTGGGAACACTTGAACAGTGACCAGGGCAGTCCCCCTTGGGTAAGCCCCTGGATGACAAGACTCAAGTTCTGCGGGGTATCACAGGATTCAGACAGACAGTTTCCCACAAATATATTTTTTCTGTTATAAGAGGTGGGGAAAGCGATATGAAATGGAAATAACTGGTAAAAAAAAAAAAAAAAAAAAAGAGAAAAAAAAATACACCAGTGCCTCATCTGTGAAAAGACAGGACATAACTATTTACTCTTGCAGAAGTTTCATTCCAGTGCAGTCCTGTTGGGTAAGGAATCACTATTGCTCTACACAGAGCTGAGAACAGAGTTAAAGTCTCCTAGATCCACTGAAATTTTAGGGAAGGCACTGGTTGGCCAGAGCTGTGAAAGATGCCTCCAGATGACAATGGGTGGCAGAAATAATTAGCATGAAGGACCAATTCTTTATGCCCATTGCCCAAGTCAGAAAAGCGCCTCTGACGTCCAAGAAAATCAGTGTAAGACTGGTGAACAAAGAAAAGAATTAGAGTCTAAATTGCTTCTTCATATTTATTCCAGCTGTTTGAACAGTGTACTAACTTCTGTTAAATATGTAAACTAAATTTACTTATTAAAAAGTAAATAAGACTTGTCTGTTCTTTTCAATAGATCTTTCATGTGTTTTTAACTTGAGAGGAAGATGAGAAGTGAAATAGTAAAGAGGCCCTTTTATTTTGCTGGTCTGCTTGCCATCTGGATCTCTCTAGGCCCTGGCATCTGCAGGAGAGGAAGGAAAAAATCAAAGTATTCCTGGAAGGAAGAAGAGCTGCTACCTAGTAGACGAATGGGAGAGAGAAACCCGGAACTGAAGGGAAGGAAGAAGGGGAAATATGAAACTCATTTATTTAGCCTCCCAGTGCAGATTTCTTAGCATGCCCCTTAACTTTCTGATCTCTTTGTTTTCTTGAGTATGATGATTTTCATGCCTTCTATTCTTTTTTTCCTCACATTTTAGTTTGATGTTCTTTCTCCACAAGCTTCCTGCGTATGTCAGCATGAAACAATAGGCTCTCATTACACTTGGCTTCTTTCATCTCCTTCAGACACTGACCTACATTTGTTCTGTTTTTGTCAGTGTGGAAACATTTTCCCCTATCAGTTCCATAAGAAAAATAAATCACGTGTTCCGTATTACCAGCCACGTTCTGTTGCCCAGAGTATTTCTTCTGGATGGTCTTGAAAATTAATTTCAATTTAACTGAGAAGTCCTGTACTCAGATACCTGGTTGAAGTGGTATCATACCTCGGTGAACATCAATTCATGAGCTGACATTGCAGGATTAGCCCAAAAAAAAAGTGCATCAGTAGGGAAATGGGAGCAGGACCTCACCACCAGTGTGTTATAACCAAGCCTGTGAGAAGCTACAGGAAAAACCTCTTCCACTCCATTCCACTCCCTTATTCACTCCTTTCACACTGATGGATTTTTTTATGTGTTGGTCTGGTAACACCACCACTTGGGTCAATTCTTACTTTTCCTGCAGGAAACTTGGGCAACTTTCCTAAAGGGATTGGTGATGGTTTGGCTCCAGTCTGCCAAGCCCAGAGTAGGAGTAAGGCAAGAAATGTGGAAACAGTGTTAAGACGGTGGTAGATATTCTCTGCCAACAACATGGGGAAGTCTAAGCAACGTTGGTGCATATTCTAAATTCAGCTCCATTTGTTCAGTCCCATTAGGAACCACTACTTCCAGAGCACACTGCAGAAGCTGCTGAATAAGTAGGGATCATTTCTGTCTGCATTTATAAAAGAATTTTCTCAACTCAACTACTCCCAACTTCTTGTGCATCTGCTCCAGCATGGAAATCTTAAGGGTCCACAGCACCTGTGATTTAACTGTTGACTTTGAAGCATTGATCCCACCCATGCAGCATCAAAAACAGAGCCAGGATCAAGGCGTCTTTTCCACAAGGCACTCATGGACACCTACACAAATATGGCAAGCCTCTTTTGCTGAGAAAAGTGTATAAAACTCAACAAAATGAAAACAAAACATGAGGAGCTGCACAAAAGCCATCATCCAATCATACCAACCACATATTTTTATTACACTCAACATGCAAAACAGCAGAGGCAGCAGGTTTCATTCTGGGACTTTTAAACAACGACCTAAATAAATACTGTGCTGATGCACAAAGAACGAGAATTTTGGTAACATGGTTTGGCAAAGCAATCCTGACAATCCCTCATCTGGGAACATGTCACGTTTGACCTTTGCCTCATAAACCAAGGCCTTCTTCAACCCCTCTTAGTTTGTGGGAATGCCTATGCCTAAGTATTGCACAGCCCTCCTGAAGACAATAATTTTTAAAATACTTTTTTTTTTTTTCGCTTGTTGGTGCAAGGAAAGAAGTACAATGAATATTTATAGACTGGCAAAGCCAGAGTAACTACAGCGTGAGCACTCAGACTGCCTCAATTCGTGGGTAGACAACTTAAAAATGCCAAACCGACATCATTTTCTCAAATACATGGTATCAGGACCACACACTTGGGAATGTGAGTCAAGCTCCTGCATCTCCAAGACTTTGGCAGAGCTGTGCTGTCGGTGGTAGCCAGCGTGAAAGGTGGCACCACTTGGGTGCAGCCATTCTTGGTGTTCAACCTGACACGTCACCAAAATAGGGCCCCCAACACACATCTCGTGGTGGTTTTGCAAAGAGGGCCCTGGACTGAAAGGTGAATTTTGGGGTTTTTGTCTTCCTTCCTGCCAGAGCTGGGATTAAATGCTTGAGACGGTATTTCGTGTTCAGACTCAGATGTCTATTAATTCTTATCTATATTACAGTCTCACAAACTATGGGTTCTACAGCACTTCTAGCTAACAAACTAAAGATGGGGCCCCCTCTCTTTCTCTCTACAAGGTCTTTTAAGGATAAACTGTCCAATTAAGAAATGACACCTAGATTATTTTTACTTTTAACCCAATAACCAACCACTCGTGGCCCGCGATGTTAACTTTTCTATCCAGTTACAAAATGCCACGCAAACCCATGAAGAAGAAGGTGAAAATGAAGGATTGGTCTATGCTCTAAAACCTCCATCTTGCTTTATTTATATTACTATATTCTAAAACCTTAAACTCTATGTTTTCCACCATGTGCAATTTCACACTTCTATTCAAACTCCACACCCACAATCCCAGTGCTGTCACTCAGTTTTGGAAGCCTTTTCCAAGGCCTCAGGTCAAATGCAGTGTTTTCTTGGGGGTCAGTGCCTGTCAGCACAGAAAGTCTGAAATCCTCAGTGCCCAGGGTTCCAACAGGGGACGACAGCTAAACAAACCCTGCCAGCCCATAGCTCCCAAGAACACAAAGACAGGGAATAAAAATAAATTAAAAAAAAATAATAATAAAGCAGTAGAAAGGAGCTGCAAGTCACAGATGACCTCCTGGGTCTGAACCACAGCATGGAACACCATGTTCCGAAGGTCAAGGCTGCTGCTGGCCCCAAGGGGCACTGGCTATGGAGACACTAAGGGACCAGGCACTGTCCCCTGCTGCCTGGCACACTCTCTGCCATGAGGCATTTGCAGTCCCACCATCTCACGTGGACTTCTGAGCTCCGTCAGGACAGGACATAGTCACACTGCACATAAACTTCTATCACTCTGAGCTGGAAAGAGATTACTCAGTTAATGAATCATCACAGCAACTGGGCATTTAGGAGAAAGTGTTATGTTCCCCTTTGATTACAGAATGCACCTCAGGAGCCACATTCTGGTATTTCCTGATCTAATCTCATGTTAAAAGCTGCCTGAAAAGTGACCATGTAAGCTTCCCAGCCCCAGTCAAAAGTATATTCTTTGGAGACACTTCAACTTCTTTTCCATTTAAGCTCACAGGAAGATGACATACTTGCTCATGAGTGATGGTTGGCCAAAGGGCTCTTTAAAGTCCTAAATCACCAGACATAACAAATTAAGTTTTAATACTAACTTAGGTGGAGTGTGGAAGATAGAGTGGCTTGTTCCTCACTCTGAAAGCTCTGCACCACCAGCCAAGAGCCATGAAGCAACTTCAACAGGCAAGGTCAGGATTTACCTCACATGGGAAGACCTCAGCCAACATGGGAAGACTGCCTTTGGAAAAACACATAACACCCCCAATATCCCTTCTGCAGCCTTATGAATGCCAAGTCACACATGCCATTGAACTCACATAAGAGGTGGCACGCAGGGAGCCTTCCGGCATACTGTAGGAGACAGGTATTTTGGAAAACACTCACAAAACTGTCCTCAAAAACAGTAGACTTCTTACACATGCTCTTCCCTTTATAACAGCAATAAACCCGAAATACCAGTTATCTGAGGACTTAATGTTCTTTCAAATTCAAATCCCCACTCCTTTACCCCGAACATAGGAAAGATTGTGTCCCAGTGAGGACTTTCTTACTCTGGCTTGTCTCCATGTGCAACAGATTTAGTGCCTCAGCCAGAAACCACAACTCTCAATGCTATTGCCCCACACTGCACTCCTGACAGGTACTGTGGACTTTTTATAACTGATTAGGAGATTATTTTGGCTGGCCTTGCACTTGCATAGGTGATTTTTAATGAATGCACAGTGCTTTGGTATATGATGCCAGCTACAAGCTCTTTATTAACATTTATTGGTATTAGGTAACATTTTGAATTGACGGAACAAATCATTCCTAACCCCAAAAGACCCTTGCAAGCTTTGTGAAATATTTATGTAGACGGAGGACTGCTCTGAAGTCCAAAATAACGTCTTTCCATGCCCTAAGCAGGTGAAAGGCAGCAGGCAGACACCTCAGCACATACACATCCTATGTAAAAATGATTTGCAAAAACAAGCTGAGGTGAGTAATGACAACTTGATGGGCTTCGTGGAGGAAACGACATAGAAATGTGCAGTGAGGTCAGAGGACTGTCTCAGCCACATCAGGGTGGTGGCCACAAGGAGGGGGTTTCCTGCATATGAGCAAGGGCCAGATGCAAATGCAAATGGCAGTGAGGAGAAGCATCATCAGCACCAGGGAATTGCTCAGCCTCCGAGGCCAAGCTGGCCCAAAGACAATCACAAACCAGCCCACAGCTAGCACAAACTGATACTTGCTTTATGAGCAGCTCTGCTAGAACAACCATCCCAAGCTTTTGGGAGATTGCATTACCAAGAGGCGCTTTACAACTCCAAAGCTCCAGAGGATGGCAAGCAATTTTTGCAGAGCATCCTGCCATCTCTGCTGCTGGTACTCAGCCATATATCACTGCCTGCAGATATTAAGAGATGTGCCAACCCGGCCACCTGAGGGGAAGAAAACAAGAAGCATGCCTGTCAGTGCAGCTCTGCTCCAGACAAGGATATACAGATGATCAGATTCTATTGAATCCCTCAGCAGCAACTGAGATGTAAACCTCAATTCCTATTAATAGTCACTCTAGGTCTGTCTCTTCTATCTTCCATTTTCTCCCCTCTTAACCTCCTGCCTAATAAAGGGCAAGCTTGTTCAGCCATGGAAAAATCCTCTCTTGCAAGTCCTTGATGGGAGGCAAGCGAAGACAGCAGCCCAGGCAGAGAGTGGTTCAATGGAGCAGGATATACACGTGCTGAGCATTTGGTCTCATTCCTTTAAAGCCCACAAAGAGCAGAAATATCACCCACTGATTTTGCAGCAAGTGACCTGTAAGCATCAGAAACTGAGTTTTCTTGTCTTTCAGTTTTTATTTTCCCTCTTCTCTTGCTTTCCCTATTTGTGTATATTTATATTTTTATTCCTTTGGCCTAAACAACAAACAGGATTTGACTTTAACAAAAAAGCTTCAGTGCTGCTACTTAGAATCAGCTCTTTCTTTCACAGAAAGGTCATTTAGAATCATCTGAGAAAGTGACAAGCAGCATATTTTCTTTTTTTCCTCCTCTTTTAAAGGATTCTACAGCTAAAGCAGAATAAAGAAAAAAGAACCAAAGCAAAGATGCAGTTCAGTATTAACACCTGAACTGCAGTGTTCTTTCCTCTGGTTGTGTTAAAGATAAACCCTAATGTGCTGGGTATTCAGGTACACAAAAATTTTGCAAGGATTTTTACACTTTGTTCAGTTGGATCACAGAAATCTTAAGGCTTGGAAAGCTCAGGACTTCACTGCACCCTGGAACAGAGAAGCCCATTTCCAAGATGCTTCCAAGAGGGAATGAAACACGAGTGCTGCACCAATACCATGCTGGGACATCAGAGGGGCAGAGTACTTCCCAACTTCAGCACTCCCAACTTGGGGATTTCATACCCATCAAGAAAATTTTGTACAAATCAGTGAAGAGCATCCTGCCAGCCCAAGATCACCGCCTGGAGTCCTAAAGCCGCCACATGTGTTTTGCTTCTTGTTCGTTCTGTAGCTGCACCCTTGGCCCATCTCAGCAAGGACCACCAGACGTGTGCTGCTAGAGCCTCAACTCACCACCTCATCATCCCTTTCCTGGCTGGAGGTGTAATAGGGTGGATGGCGCCCATTTCCATAAGTGGAAACATCTTAGCCAGAGCCACTATGGAAATACACACTCTTCCCAGAAGGTGCTGTTCCATCTCAAACTGAATTCAAAGCAGCCAAGAACTTCCATTTCTACACTATTATCCAAAAAGTTGGTGGTTGTTTGTTTTTTTTTTTTTTTAATGACACAGAAAGAACAGGCCAGCCCAGACCTCAGGGGCCAGTCCCTCAGCTGGTGTGAATTAGTCAAGCTCCTTCAATACAATTAGAGTCACTTACTCGCACTGAAAAACTACTTTAGAAAAAATGGAAGGCTAAAAAGCCAGTATCAGGGTACAGATTTCAAATCCTCTGCCCAGCCAGACTTCCAGATGGCATCAATCTGCCTGGACAACCCAGAAAGACTAACCAGATCACTCAAGACTCCCATTTCAATGCTTCGGATGGTGGTGCAGCACAGGGAAGATCCTGACCCTCTCTAGCTGTAATCAGGTGGAGAAGAAAATAAAAGAGGCCAAGGCATTTTTCTCTTGCCATGGTTTTCAAGACAGTGACCAAGATTAAAACAGCATCTAATTTTAATTAATGGGTTCCTGTCATCAGCCCTTTCTTCTCTCCTCCTCTGTGATAGTGGCGTCAGAAGAAAATTGCCAAATCTGGTGCAAAGGCTGACAACCTCCACAGAAAGGTCTTTGTACCCAAAGCTCTAAGAGGAAGCACAACTCAGAACTCACCAAAAAAAAGGGGGAAAAAAAAAAAAAAAAGACATCTGCATGTTTTTCCAAGTGTTTAGCTTGGTCTGAAGGGGTTTATTTTTCCTGCAGGGCTGTGAGTGTGGTGCTGACTGTCTCGCAGCGAGAGCCCAGCTAAGGCAACTGCCAGCATGTCAAAGAAATCAGGTAACAGGGGGAATGGGTCCATGGAGCAGGAGAGCTCATCCATCTTCAGCTGAAAACTCCCTGAAAAAAAGACCAGGCCTTTCAGTGACTCCCAGCTACTTAACTTATCCAAATGCCCTTTCTTCTCAACAGACAAGACCACACAGGGTCTAACCTGTTGTCTTTGCAGAGGCCAGCACCAGATATTTTGGAAGATAATGCAGACCAACAAACAGGAAAAACCCTATGATGGAAAGATAAGGAATAATCTAATCTCTCCCAAACAGTTCTTCACCTTAACCCCAAAGTTCACCTCCAGTTTTAAAAGCTGGCTTACTCCAGGTCAGTGGTTTTTTTCTCAAGAAAAACAACGGTGTAGACATCATGCAAAAACAGCAGTAACAACCTCGAAGAGACAGAAGCGCTTTTGAGATGCTCGATGCTTAACTTCACCAGCACTGTTCTAAAGTCATCTGCACCAGTTTTAAAAATGTGTTGAATTTCTACCATCGAGTGAAGAGATTTAATCAGCCAAGAATCTTCTTTGGTCTCCTCCTTTAGTAAACCTGTAATTCCTTTTGAACACCTGCTGTTTCCAGTCCTAAGAACTCGAGACAGTAGCCACCACATTCACTCTCAGACTCCCAGAAGCCAAGTGGATCAAAGTTACAGCGCACAGCCACCAGCCCTAATATTAAGCCACACAAAATGTTAGTCACTGCATCTCTTCCACGCAAGCCTCTTTAGACAAACCACACAAGCAACGCTTCATCACAGAGCACAAACCGATTTACATATTTTAAAGCACGTTGGGAGGTCGTTTCCTGACAAAACAAAGACATTTTAAGGCATATTTACTGTCTGTGTTTCCACATGTGAGGAAGAAATTTTGATTACAAGCGGTGATTAATTGATCACATACAGCGCGCGTGCTTTGGAATTGCTGTGAATGGAATTGCATTGAAAACATCCTAACAAGGACATCCCCAAATATTTGAAAACAGGCAGAGCTGCAAAATGAATGAATGCTGAACGTCATTCAAAGCTGATAATAACCATCAGTCAGTGCCAGTAAACAAACAAACAAAACCTTTCGGGTTAACAACTATTGAAAGACTCTTAAATTGCTGATTACTATTGTAATATCTGAGATGGAGAACAGCTGAATTTCTGCATGCTAAGAAGAGCTTGCTCAAGTAGCAAGGATCATTTTGCATATGAGCATTTCTCCCTGCTTTGTGGTGCATTAGTACATATACCTAACGAAGAAATCAAAACTACATGCCCATATCTAATAGGAAACATAAAAGCAAAGGACTATCAGTGCTGGCAACTTTTTTTCCCGGTAGTTGAGGAAATAAGCCCATGTTTCTCGATGTCATTTTTCTAAAATGCTGATATTCCAGTCCATATTAACTTAACAGAAAATTCCCAAAGGTAAGTGGAAATGAACTCTCTCTGAAACAAACTAAAAACCAAAACAAGCAACACCGAAACGAAGAAACCCACAGAGGTAACACGGGAAGGGTGAGGGATGCTGCTGGGCAGCTGGCAACCAAAACAATCACTTTAAACATCCCATAACTCTCCCCCAAGAGCTGGGAGAAGATTTATGTTCATGTCAGAGAGGAGAACACGGTTCTCAGGCCTCCTTTGCAATGGACACACTTTCTTACCCACTGGGGAGAGCTGTGGGACATGAGGCACAGGCCACATGGGGGTCTGTTCAGTGAAGATAAGACGGCAGCAAAACCTCAGGAGCACCAGGAAAACACTTGGGTGTTGGCCTTCCTGAGCATTTTAGGGCACCCAAACCCCAGATTCCTACCCCTGAGGGAAGGAAAGAGGAAGGGCATGGAAAAGGCCTTCCAGCAAATATGAAGAGAAGAAACAAGGCACTGGGAGCACTCCACAGTCTGCTGCTCCTTAGGGACAGCCTGGTGCTGCCTCAGGGTATTGTTTGCAAGCTTGGTCCCTGTCAGGACTGCAAGACAGGACACATATGGTACAAGGGCCAGGACTGCAGGAAAAGGGATAATTTACTGACAGCAACTGGGAGCAGTCATCTCCCTTGGTCCCAGCGACCAGATATTTAGGGGGAAGAACTTACACCCTTCCTAGAACAGTTACCGAGATCCATTTCATCCACACTGTCATCCAGCAGGACATTTAGGTATCACAGTCCCTGGCAGAGAATGACAGAAATTAAAGGATTAAATAAAGCCTTGCTTGCAGCCCTCCTATCCAGCAAGGTGTCTACAGAGCCAGCAAAACAGTAACACAAGAAGGAAAAATCACTGATTAATTTTCCAGTCTGCTTTGCATCACTTTATGTTAGGATCAGCCATAACTCAGGGCCCCATGCAAATAATTCCAGAAGCAAAGAGGTAAACTCCCAGCCTGAAGTCATAGTAGAACAAGCTCACAGAAAGCTTGAATAATTTAGGTGCTTCCAGCACATGTGGTCCTCATGAAAATCACCTCTGGTAACTAAGGAACTATTTGTGTCCATCTCTCAGATTCTAATCTGAGGCCTTATGAAAGGAAAGGGAAGATCTTTTGGAGGTTTGTTTCTTGGTCCTTTATTTTTTTATTATTTTATTTTGTTCTAATTTTTAAAGAGATGATGTGCTCTAGACCAGTAATTTAACCTGCTAGGAAAAAAAAATCCGGAACAACTACACCATCTGGAAATGACCTAGAAGGTAACAAGGAAATGTGAACTGGCCAACAAAGACTTCTTGCAAGAACAAATATTATCAGACTAATAGAGGATACTCATAGGATATCATAACAGCCTGCACAGAAAGAGCAATATAACTTCAGTAAACTGTTATGACATTCTCATAAGCAAGTGAAGAAAATACGGTCATGATAGAGTGATTTTGGGTAAAGTGTAAGACTATTTCTTAAGGCCATTTCCAGAAAGGTGTTGTCTACAGCTCCTGGCTGCAATGGCAGAGGCATTCTCCAGGAGCAGCCCCAGCCCTGACATTTATTCCCATTAGTGCTCAAACTGATGGGATAGAATACATTTAATTTGCAAAGAGACAAAGGCTGAGAGGGACTTTATGGATGCAATCAGAACTCAAAACTGCAGAAGCAGCTTGAGGGTGATAGAGTGAAATTCAGTGAGGACAAATCACAGAATATTCTGAGTTGGAAGGGACCCTGAGGACCATCAAGTCAAGACTTAAGTGAATGGGCTGTGCAAGGATCCAATCCATGACCACAGTGAAAGGCTCGGCATTTTGGTGGGACGACCAAATTGCAGGACTCTTCTTATTTCCTTAAATCATGTTGGACAGTTATTTACATTTTCTGTCCGTTCTCTTGAATTTCTTTTATAATTTTCACCAGATCTTCATGTTTCATTAATTGTTTTACTAGGGTTAGGTTCATTCCAACAGGATGGAATAGTAAGACCCCAGAACTCCAGGCAAATCCTGGATTTTACCCCTGTTGTTTCACAGGAAATTACTTCATTTAGGGCATCTTGAAGAAAGGACTCACACCCCACTCCCAGTAATAATTTAGGGACTACCCAGTAAGAAAAAACAAAAAACAAAAAACAAACCAGCCCCTACTTCTCAATCACAACGAGACGGAGCAAGAAGGGGAATGCTAATGGACTTATGGGGGATAAAAAAAAAAACAAGCTCCTAGTCTCTTCCCATTGTTTTCCACCATCTGGTGTCTGCTAATTCCCACTCAGCTGGCTGGTCTCATGGATCTCCCTGTGCCACAAGGGCTCTGAAAACTCTCCTGGCAGCAGGGTTTGCTGGGGTTGTCCTCCCTCCCTCTCCACTGAGGGCTGCAGGAGCTTGCTGCTCACCAGCAGCGACAGCTTACGGCTACACCCTGGGATTTGAGCATGTTTATTGTGCGTGTAGGCTCTCCTCCTTGCTTCCTGGTAGATGGAGACATACCCCAGTCCCTTCAGAGAGGTTTTCCTTTGTAGAGCAGGCAAGAGGTAGACTTGTGGCAAATAACATTACCCCTAAGTAATTTTCCCTTACTTTATATAAGCAAATGCCTTTGATATACAACAATCCCCGACATGTTCAGGTTACATGCTTATTTTAAGATCTTTTGTTTACTTTATGATCTTCATAGGTCATTGACATCCCATTTAGCTCTGGTGACCCTGTTTATACAATCGCAATATACATTAAAAAGCGTTCCTTTGGATAACATTAACATTCTTGATCTTAATCCATCACATGGGCTAACAATAGCTCCAGCTCAGATGTGTACGTAGCTGTTAAAAGCTTTAATGTAAAATCCAATACACATATCGAGTGGGAGAGGCCTGATCAAACAGATTGGCTTTCTTTTTTCCATTCTAAGTGGCAGAGGATCCAGAACTATGTAAACTCTTGCAAAATGCACTGCAGGACCCCTCCAGCCACCACTCCGTGCAATTAGATTCACTGAAAAAAATGTGACTTTTCCTCTCTCCTCCCCCCACCTCACCCATCTCCAGCATGTGACACTGCTGCTGGAGCAGTCAACCACCTCCAGGTGCTTTGATTCCTGCAGTTCTCCCACTTCCCAAAGGCATGAGTCAGTGCCAACCTGATATTTAATAGCCTCTCCTGGCAGAGGAGCAGAATTTGCCTGCTATCAACCTGAGGGCTGGAGTTCCTCTCACATGATGGGCCAGGAGTGCCTGCTGGCAATTTCATTGGGAAGTTATGCTGCCTGCCATGAGTTTATTGACTCACCTGATATGTCTCTGCTGCTGTTTGCCATACTGCCCACCTGTTGTGGGATGCATTGTAGGATCTGAGGTGAGAGAGCAAATTCTGGGCCTCCCCTAAGGCTGCCACATCCCAAAGTTAAAGAAAAAAAAAAAAAGCAACCAAAAATGTACCGCACACCTCTTGCAAAATTCTGGACTAATCCACTGAAAGGAGCTCAGGGATGGGAAGACATTGGTATGTGTCAAGTAACTCATGCAGGAAACCGGCAGTAATTCCACAAGAAAATCAGCCAGGATGGCTTAAAAGCAAACCTTCTTGAATGGTCTTCTTGAATGCTGAAGCAGTGGTGGACCTTGGGTTGTATCGTGGCAGCTGTGTTGAGTGTGAAACTGAGACCATGATAAGGAGAGTTAGATATTTTTACCTTTACTGGGCCTGGTGATGATCTATTATACAGCTTGAAGACATAAAAAAAAAAAAATAAATCTGTTTTTTCTGCCCCCCAGTGCTTGTGCCTGGCTTAATTTACAGAGATGGAGTCCAAAGAGCACCATGCAAAGAAAGCAGCCTTCAGCCCTTTTGGGTGTTTTGGTCTATTCCAGGACTGGCTGCTTCTGTGTGGCTAAAGAAAAGAGGCTGGTGACCTCACAAGGTCTCCTCCGGCATCATGTGCCATGACTTGTGCAATGCCGCTTCTGTAGCAGCTCCTATCTACATGAGAAATATCCAAATTATGATGAAAGCCACAAAATACGGCCGTACCTAGAACACGACGACCCTTCTTTTCGCCCCTCTTGTTTTCTCTTCCTCCACAGGTTCAAGAAATGACATTTTGGCAGCCACATGAATGTTTTTCGGGCTCAGCCCATATTTCCCAGGAGACTGGGTTCAGTTGCAGGGTAAAAGAAAGGAAAAAAAAAAAAAAAAAGAGTACTAATAAAACATCTGACACAGTTGCCATGACACACCAAAGGCGGGATGAATGCGCTGGAGAGGACACGCCACACGAGGAGAAAGGAGGGCAGGAGGCTGGGAGAGCAGCTGAGAGAGCCAGGAGACACGTCCTTGGGTCAGATGGTCACCAAAACAGCTCTGGCACCTCTGAGCCGTGCCAACTGTCCTGCTGCCAGACCCTCTGTCGTGTCTCTGATTCCTGAGGAACAGGAGAAAAAAAGTATTTGGGAAATTTGTGGTGAGGGCTGCCTGCCAAGGCTGGGTGGCAGAGGGAGACTTCCAGCTGCACCAGCACCTTTGCATGTCCCACCTAACAGTGAGCAGCACTCCTTTTGCCAAGCAAAAGGGTAGATGATATCACACAGAGGTCTCCCTGCTTGTGAGTGACCAATAGTTTTCTCTCTATTGTATTTTGTTGGCTTCGTATGCCTGCGTTTCTTCTGAGTGCAAACCAAAGCTCTCCTCAAGGTGCACAATATTTTAATTAAATTCCGGAGTTAAATTAAAATTAAAAAAGGATGAAATATAAAAATTCTAAGTGGGTGAAAAGTGAATGAAGGTAATTCTCTTAACTCTGAGTTAAAAAGCAAAAGGGTAAATTTATGAAATTGGACAGGACGCAGTTTGCTCAGTGATGCAGTGCCAAGGGATGAAAACACAGGTGTGGTTGTCTGTGTACATCGTGCCCAAGGGTCAGCTCTGCATGGATGTGTATGCTGTGGATTCAGGGACTTGTAGCTTGTCCCTGGGATGGTGCTGGTGCCGGGGAGGTGCTCCAGCTTAATTATTCCCACCTGCCAGTACCCCTCCAGCTCAGCAAGCCATTTGGGATCAGAGTGCTTCGTTCATCTGTCATTCCTTCAGAGGGACAGCTTACAGGGTGCGTGTCACCTGACCCAGAGCAAACTGAGACCCACATTTTACAGAGGGCAGACTCCCCTGAGTTCAGGCACAGCAGTTTTTTGGGGGGTTTTTGCACTTGGTGGTGCACCAAGAAACAAGAGAGCTCTGCAGTAGTTCCTCACTGGAGGGCCCAGGCTGCCAAGAGGGTGTAGTATGGCAGGGACATCCCTTTTTGAGCAATCATGCAGGCTTCAGCGCACATTTCAGGAGCTTTCCAGGAAGTTCAGAATGGGGGTAAAGTGAGCGGACAACAGGAGAAGTCCCCAGTTTCACTCCTGAAATAAAGTTTGTCTGACATCCACAGAGAGGTTCAGGATCTGGACAAATCCAGAGCTCAAACGCAACCTTTGTGGGATGGGAAATGAACCTGACAGCTATGCTTTGCCAAAACCACATTTTAAAATGCTGTAAACTGGTTTCACACAGCTCTGATCAACACCTCCGAGCTGCCTGAACCACCACATTATTCAAGATCTCACTCACCCTCTCCTTTGTGGTTCAAATGCCCCCAGACAAAATAAACAACCCAACACTGAAAGATTTCCCCTGCTTCACATGAGAAAGGAAGAGCAGCAAATCCCTGCAGAACCTGGCTCCTGCTCTCTGGTAAGCTCTGGGGTAGTTTTACTCATGCCATTTCTCCTAAGGAAGGTGTGAACCAATGTGGAAGAGCTCTTTATAAACCTGGAGAGGCTCCCCCTGAGTCCACCCCCTCAGCAAGCCGAGCTCCCTGGAGCTCCAATTTCTATTTCCAGCCACGTAACTCGGCATCTATGCACAAACCCCGCTGCACCTTGAGGAAGGAGGGCAGCCCTGAAGCGAGCAAATGTCCTCCAAGATGTTTTCAGCTGGTGAAACAAAGCCAGAGGAAAAGTCTGGATGTGGCACAGCAATTTTTGTCTGTCGTTTCAGATATTTATACCGGAATAGGATTGTTATGTCTCCCATCCTGGCTTCTCCTTCTGCTCACGACTACAGGGAGCAGCATCAGGATGGCACTGCACTCTGCTGCCATAATAATGAAGTTGTCACTAATTCACCATTCAGACTTCACTGCCTATAAAACAGGAGCAGGAAACGGGCTGTGAGCGTGATAAGGAGCAAACCCTGGTTTGAACACAAATATACTTGAGAGTTGGGGGGAGAAAGAGGAAATTAAAGACAATCAGCTGAAAGCCATTTTCCAGCCATCAGGCCTTGCAGTGGATGTGCAGGATGGAGCCACGGCCACCAGCTACAGGGGCAGATCCCTCCACAACTGGACATATCTCTGATATTTCAGGCCTTCTAATGTTTCTGGGATCCCAATTAAAGAAATTACTCCAGGAAGCATTTATAGCATCATAGAATATTCTGAATTGGAAGGAACCCACAAGAATCATCCAGGTCCAGTTCCTGGTCCTGCGCAGGATGGTCCCAAGATTCCCAAGAGTGCTGTCCAAATGTTCCTTGATCTCTCAGGTTTGATGCTGTGGCCACTTCCCCGGGGAGCCTGTTCCAGTGACGAACACCTCCCTGGGTGAAGAATCTCCTCCAAATACCCAATCCTAAACCTCATTCATGCCATTCCCTCAGGTTTTGTTGCTGGTCACCACAGAAAAGAGATCAGTGTCTTCCCCTCCTCTTCCCCTTGTGAGGAAGGTGGAGATTGCTGTTGGGTCTCCCCTCAGTCCTTTTTTTTTTCCAGGTCGAACAACCCAAATTACCTCAGCTGCTCCTTGTGTGGCTTTCCCTCCAGACTCTTCACCATCTTTGTAGCCCTTCTTTGGATGCTCTCCAGTAGCTTTATATCTTTTCTAATATTGTGGTGCCCAAAACTGCACACACTTTAAGAACAATACTTAAATCTTAGCCTCTTCTTAAAGCCCTGGTTGAGCAAAGACCTCTTCCCTAAAACTTCCTAGACTTTTTTCAGAAGATGTGAGTACTCGTGTTTGGGGAGGGAGGGAAAACTCAGTCCTCAAGGCTGGCTCTGGTCAAGCCTCAAGCTCAAATCTAGGACAGATTAAAGAATTGGTTTTGGATCTCTGTAAATGACATTAAACTGCCTGTATGGAGACAAACAGTTGCATCAGAAAAGAGTGAGAACCTCATCTCTGTGTATTCAACATCCTGCAAGTTAGGATGTTCACCTGGAAAGCAGAAGATGCGGATTAAGGCTGTTGCTCTCAATCAAATAATCTGAGAAGTGCTGTGACAGTGGGGCAGCTGAAACCAAACACAAGACCCCACCATCCACCTTCCTTGGATCCCACAGCCAGAAGGGCTTTGGGATGACAGAGAGCTGCCATGTGCATGGAGTGGGAGGCCCTACCCTCAACCTCACCTTGGGTATCTGCTCTGAGAATCAAACACCTTTCACAGACGCCTCCAGCATTTCCTGAAGCTCCCTAGAACTTGCCAAATTTCCTCAAGGTTTTCTGAGGAATCCCAAATTCGCCAAGGCCGTTCGAGCCTAGGAGTGTGAAATCTTATTTTCCAGTCCTTTGCTCAAATTTAATGAACCATCCCCTGTGTAACCTCCCTGGGAGAACGTTTTGAAGCCCCATGTACTTCCCTCCCCCTCCACAGCCAGCATCTGGCAGGAACCCCAGCGTTTATCTTTCCAAACTGGGTTGTGAGCACTTGGATACACGAGCCACCCACAAGTCACACCGCACCCTGATGGTGGAGGAAAAGCCGGGGAGAGGAGAGAGAGGGACAATAAGGACATCTACCCTGCTGCTTCCTCACCAAGAAATTGCTAGAGAGCAATCTGAGCCACACCTGAGCCACTATTTAGGCTGAAGAGACTGAGATCCTCCATGGATCTGCCCCTAAAATAATGCTCCATTTCCCCCCCTCACTATTACTGACTAATTAAGTGAACTTCAGCACATTGCAGGTCTTCTGCTGCTGTTGTTATTTTCTGCATTGCTGTTTTTTTGGGGAAGATATACTTAGGGAAAAACACTAGAGATCTCAATTAAGCAGCTGGGTGACTTATAAATATATATTTATGTTTGAAGCCTAAGTGGCCATTGGCTTCCCTACTGTTTTACTTAGCTAACAAAACAACTCTATCAAAGTAAGTATTATTCCAAAACCCAACTTCCTGCACAGAATGCTCCCATGTGCTCCATCAGTCTGCCTCTCTGATGAACTACATCGTTTCTTATAAACTGTCCATGGCCCATAAATTTCCAAGCATAAAGGCTATTACTGTGCTGTGCAAATCTGCTGAGAATTTTGTCCTTATAACTTCATTTCATTTGGGTGCAAATGAGTTTGGTAAGAAAGTTGATCTGCAAACTTTTTCCCCCCTGTCTTCTTCTGCTATTGAGATTATTTTGGTAAGTAATACTTACTTGATTTAGACTTAAGGTGGGCTTTGTTTTGACTGGTTTCAGTTGGACTGCCTCTGCCTCAAACTGGCTTTCTTTAATGGAGGAAAAAAAAAAACCAACTTCACAAACATTCCTTTGCCCAAAAGCTTTAAAACAAAATTCACAATAAACAATGGATGAAAAGAGAGCAAATTGGGGTTTGGGCCATCTACTAGGTAAATATTACAAATTTACTCTCTTGTGTAATTCAAAGAGAAGGCTCCTGCATATATTCCAGTATTGGGAGCAATAACTGCTTCATAAAAATCCCTTCTCCTTTTCCTGGACCAAGCCACAGGATAGAGGAAAATTGAGAATTTTTTTTTTTCTTTTGGTGTGTGCATGCAGATGAAAACTCTTACGACTGTTTTGCTCATTTTTAGCTCTCACAATTGCCTGTTTATGTTAGGACTTCTGTTGTCACATGTAGCAGATAGATCTTCAAACAAATTGCAGTCTCTCTGTCCACCAAGCAGAAAAATGACTAGATTTTGCCATCAGGTGCAGCACGAGGCTTGTGTTTTCCCTGGCCTAATTCCAATTTCCATAACAATACAAATTAGACTTGCTCAAGGCCATCGAAGAAGTGGGGGCATGGGGGAGAAGATGAAATAAGCCATAACTCTCATGGCTTTCTTCCTCCAAGCCCCAAAAGCAGTCAATCACAAGCAATATAGGGGGAAAAAAAAAAAAAAAAAAAAAGAAAAAAAAAAAAGAATGTGCAGAGGGACGTTTTGATATCTTGATTCTGGAGACTTCTTGACTACCTTGTACTAATTTCATTATGCTCAATTTAAGGGCCTTTTTATTGATAGATACCCCAGGAAATATGACTTGGAAACAGCATGCTACCTTGGGATATCACCAACCATTTGACATAGGGGAACTAAAACAAAAACAGATGTTTTAGGAAATAAGCAGCTTGAATATATCACTCATAAACCAATTAAAACTTTCTGTAGCAAGTTGACATTTCCCATGAAGCAAGCAATGGGAGCAAACTCAAATCAGTTGGCTGCGAGAGCTACGGAGCAATTCCCAGCCACAGATTTTTATTTTCTTTTTTTTTTTTTTAACTGCTTTGAAAATGATGTTTGGATTAAAAAAAAAAAAAAAAAAAAAAAAAAAAAAAAACCAAAAAAAACAACAAAACCAAAAAGGAAGGTGTGATAAAGAAGCAGTCTCACCTTGTCACTCTCAAACCCAGAATCTGTCTTTTCACCTTCACACTTCCCATTCATTGCTCATTAAGCAAACAGTGAGATATTCCTGCTATTGTTCGTGTCTTGGCAGAGAATCTCCACGGCTTCAGGTCCAAATGCACTCCAAAACAAGGCATGAAAATTGTTTCTGTTTGTTTCAGGTATTTAGTTTAAAATAGCTTAAGTGTTCTTGAGAGTACAGGGGGGAAAAGGACAGTTTGAGGAGTTGTTTTCTTGTTTTAAGCTTTTAAAAAATTCATCCTTTATTCTTTTTTTTTTTCCCCAGGATACTTTGTTTTAAAATTTTATTTTGCAAAGGCAAGCAAACACTTCTAAGCACATGCTTAACTTTAAGCATTAAAAAGTCAATGGGATTTAAGCATGTGTTTAAAGGCAAACATATGCTTTAGAGCTCTACTGAATAGGAATGGTTTGTTGAATCAAGGCTATAGACAGGTTAATAAAACGGGTTAATATATGCAATCTGGAAAACAAAAAATTAAGCAACATGTTTCTGGAATATTAGTGTTATAAGCATTGCCTCGTTCTAGCTCAATTCCCTAAATTACTATTGGATTTGTAATGTCCTTGACACTGTCTCTCTCTCTCATTTCTTGAAGAAATGCAGATTATTGTACCAGATCACAATCAGCTGGCTAAAGTGCAGCTCGAGGCTTCTGATTCTATCCAGAGCAATTTGGGAACAAAACACTCTCACTTCAAAAGGGGTTTATTCACCAAAATTCATTTTCAAAGAAAATCTGCCAAATCTTTTTCCACTGACACGTACCTGTAACTCCCTCTGTGCAGAATATCCATGTGGTGTGATAAGAAGTAGAAAACACTGTGTTATTTTTTTCCATATTTACTCCAGAACTAGTTCCACCAAGGTGCTTATTGTAAGATAGGAGTTTACACTCCCAGCAAAGGTTGCTTCTAAATAGATCATAAAACCCGTTGTGAATATTTAAGCCAAGAGGAATAACACGGTGTCATATCCTCACATAGTATAATGCAGCAACACTCTGCATTTTGACATCTGCCCGGACAGATGTTTAGAACAAAGTTCCTCAGATTCTTTCTTCTTTTTTTTTTTTTTTTTTTTTTTTTTTTTTTGGTTGGATGGAAAAGGAATCTGGGAATCATCTTTTATATCGGAGCTACTTAGTACAATTTAACTGTCAACAGATTAATTAATTTAAATGTAGACTCACTGCGGAAGCCAAAATCTCACATAAGCCCTGAACAAAAAAAAAAAAAAAAAAAAAAAAAAAAAGGAGTAGCCTCCCAGCAACATCCTGACCTTAGGACATACATATATTTATACACGAGTAAGATGTAGGATTCCCATTTACACAATCTATAGGGTGCACACAGAGTAAATGTCTAAAATCCCACAATTTACCTTTCTGCTGTTATCTCATCATCTTTAGCACAGGCAGG
Organism: Chamaea fasciata; assembly: GCF_029207755.1. Lineage (NCBI taxonomy): Eukaryota > Metazoa > Chordata > Aves > Passeriformes > Sylviidae > Chamaea > Chamaea fasciata. Next base: position 3,153,343 of record NW_027094088.1, on the reverse strand, counting down.
AGCAGCACTGACACTCAAAAGATATTTTCCCACTATATTCCATCAGGAAGACTACATTAATTAGCAGTTACTAATTATTCTGCCCATAGCAACGCTGCTGGTAAATATCAAGGCATATATTTATTTAAAGTAGTTGCAGAGGGATCTCTTTTTATAACTCTACGTCTTGTGATTTCTGGGGGTTTTTAGATCCATGTTGAAACATGCACATGACCACATGCTGACTGCCAAATTCATTGTGTTGTGGAGCATGTTTCAGGGATAGTCCTTTAAACATAGTTAGCAGGACCCTTTTTTTTTTCTTTTTTTTTGAGGGCTTGCTGGTTGGCTTATTTATTATGAAGGTTTGTCAGGCAGCATAGTTAAGTTAATCAGTAACCAATAAAAGATTTAAGTTCAGAGATATAAACGGGTTGATTTACTGCTCACAAAGGTTTTTGGCTTCTCCACGGGAACTCATGAAAACCTGTTGCTATGGTTACTTTGGAAACTGATACCTTTTTATACCCTACTAACATATAGGAATTTGAAAGGTACCTCTCACTCCCAGGGACCTATATGCAAATTTATTTTGGTTTTAACTTTTTACTTTTAAATTTTATTTTTTTTTTATTTTTCGCTATGAAAATATGTAAGTAGCCCAAAACTTACTTTGTTTTGGAATCTCTGTGCTGACTCCAAGTTTTCCTAACACTGGTAGAGTCTTATCTCATTTGGTGTCCCTGCCTTGTTTATCATTTTTGCAATCTCCACCAAAAATCAATCAGGCCACATCGTTTTGAAAACAAAGGTGCCAGCCAAAGGATACTCACATGTTGCTGCATGGATGTCTTCCCCAGCATGTAAATCCAAAAGAAGAAAATCACAGTGCTAAATATACTTAAAATTGAATGTAAACCGTCCTGCTGGATTTTCTTGCAGGGTCTTTTTGCTGTTTGTTTTTTGAATTATTTTTTATCTTACTGAACACGTTATCCAACCTCACTGATGAATATTATGCAAGTTTTTTTTTCCCTCTAACTGTTGTCATGATCATCTCTGTGCTGACCATGCAGTTTAACTTTGGCTTGGGCTGGCTGGAATTATACATTGCACGTGATTTTGCAAAAGGCTGATGTGATTGGTCTCCCAGGATCCAACAGAGACCAACGGGAAAGATTTCAAAAAACACTATGGGCTCCATACTGTTGTATTTTGGGGGATATTTTTTAGGTAATTTGTAGGAATCTACCAGTTGGGTTTTAAGACCTTGCTGGCATTTAGGGTCAGGATGGAAACTGGACCATGATCACGCTTGTTCATTCTGTGTGTACCAATACTTCATTCTCATCAAAAATCACTCTACTTTCCTCCAAAAACACAGCTCCCGAGCCAATTTCCCCCAAACTATTAATCAAGGTTTACTCAGGTATCTACCAGGAATAAAGGCTGCACTTTCTAGCCCGTGCCAAGGCTCCAGTGGAGGTGGAGGTGGGGCTGGACAGCTCGCACTGCTCTGGATTCAGTGCACAAAACCATTCAGCAGTGTCACCCAGCATATTGATTATCAAATAAATGATGGCCACGCGTGACTCGTGAGGCTAAAGGTACCCTGCACCAAGGTGTTCTGATGACATCATCATAAACCCGGAGGGCAAAGCTCAGCCGGTTTATGATGTCACCAGAAGGCTCCTCCGGGCTGACTATGAACCACAGTTCATGGTCATTATTTTCTGCAACAGAAAATGATTTTCTGTAGGTGCACGTGCACCTACATCCCAGCAGGGTTCTGATCCCCACTGGCCTTCTTTTCATGTCTATATTTAAGAAAATATATATTTTCACATATATACATTTAAATAACCAAAAATTATATATATATATGCTATGACAGATATAAAATAATTATATATATATATATATATAACCACAAATACATATATTGCATATATTGTGTATGCACTTTCAACATGCACATCAAATTTGCTTTTATAGCTTTTATACAATATCAACATGCATATCAAATTTGCTTTTACAGGTTTTATACAATATTTTCCTGTGTATATATATGTATATATATAAAATTATATATATAATTTTAGATATGGATGCATATAAAAATTTTATACATTATTTTTATATATTGATGTGTATGTATATAAAATTATATATATGATTTTTATATATGGATATATATGTGTGTGTGTGTGTGTATATATATATGATGTGTGTATATATATATATGTATTTATATAGTATATAACCTACTCTCAGCCAGTGTTTACTGGCAAAACACGAGCCAGAGTTGTAGCCCAAGCTAGAAGCAGCCCAGCAGGAAGGCAGTGGATCTGGCCACCCCCCTGTGGAGCTGGAGCCCATACAGGATGGATGCTTGTCTTTTTAAATTTCTTTTTATACTACAATTATTATTTTGCAGGGAAATCACAGCTACAAAACATTTCCTAACCACCACAATCACTGGGGCTGGCAGCAGCCACAAGTCATTGACCTCTAAGGGATGCTGCATTTCCTCTACAAAGCAGCAGCACAAAAGGCTGGTGCCACCTGACACGGGGCAAAACAACCCTGGGGTAGAAAACACACACACAGGGAACAAAAGAGGTGAAAAAGGTGAAAAATTCCAGCTCTAGATCCTCTGTGGATCTAAAGATGGGGATCCCCCCACCTTGGACCCTTCATGCACCAAGCCCTTTCCTAGGGAATGAGGCTCACGTTTCCTTTGGAGGGAGGCAGGCAGGGAAGCTGCATCATCTGGTGGCTTTGGCACAGCCAGAGCAGTGCAGCGCAGCTGGATGGCTGCTCTGTGCCTTTGGCCACACTGAGAGGCCCCACCACATGCTATGAAATGCTTTAATGTCCCCCCTGAACATGCTGTATAAATAATTTCCGTATCCACTCAGCGCTGCTCACATGTGGTCCTTTGAAAGAGTTAAGTAAAAATTACAGTGCCCATATATCTCTGAGATGAAACAATGACATTTATAGGTCATTGTAATCCGTTCATTCATTAATTTTTTTTTGGCCAGCCTTCCATATGATCCATATGATGGCTCCTAAACGCTAAATTTGTCCTGCAGAACTGTGTTTTAACAAATAGGTAAGTTTTAATAGTGGACTTGAAGGAAGTTTCTTAATATTTGGGCTAACTCAGGAAGGGCAGGTAAATAAACTTGCATCCCCACTGCAGCCTACAGAGCCCTTTTCTGAGGCAAATAAAGAATGAAATTATTTCAGAGAATGAAATAATCATGTCCTTGCTGTCCAGCCATTACCACAAAATGCAGCCACACACCCTGGGAGGTGCTGCCCCATTTCTGCAGCAGAGGCAGCGTCTCCCGGGGTGTATGGCTGTTGTTTGCACCTCCTCACCTTTGGGGAGGCTAAGGATGGTGCTGCAATGTGCCGTGCAGGAAGGGATGGCATGAGGAGTGGGAAGCAGTCACGTGCAGCACTTCCCTCCCTGGGAGGCAGCAAGGCCAGAGGAGAGGCAGCTGTGCCCCAGCACTGACGGGATGCAGAGACAGTGCTTGCTTTTTGACAGGGGAAATTGTGTGGCAAAGGATGGATTCCAGCAGGACTCACCTTTTTCCCTGTTCTTCGCTCCATCGTATTGATAACGTACTTCTCCAGCTTCATGCACCATCCCCAGGCCCCATCCAACCTCAGTGTCAGCTCCAGAACCTGACAGCCCCAGGTTTTTATATTTTACAGAGCTCCCCAAGAGCCAGCACAAAGAGAAAGAGGCCTTTCAACTGGTCTATTAAAAGTTCTATTAGTGATATGAAAGCCCTGACATGATACTCTCCAATTTACAGCAAGGCGTGCCAAAATCCCACCATGGCAATAAATTAATGTGCTGGTCTTTCCCTTCAAAAAAAACCAGTTTACAAGCCCTACTGCAGAGGCTGCAGGTGCTAAAGAGACATTTGATTGGCTCGGCTCTATCACCTCAAAAAAACGTTTACAGCTTCTTTACGTGCCTAAAGCACAGTTTCATAAGTCAAAGATCATTACTCTTATAAAACAGACAGAAAAGCTGCAACTCAATCACATGCCAAGACACCACCAGGCCAAACAACACCCTTCAAGGCAGAACTTCCTTTCCAAACGGTGCAGTTCCTTGTTTCTATATCCTGTAGATGTAAATCCATTTGCTTATCTGCATGAAGTGCCTAGCCTGGACTACAGGATGGAGCACAGCCTGTCTGTAAACCAAATATCCATAAGGATATTTCTTGGCCCTCATGTGAAAGTCACTCTTGGGTAATCTGTTAACAATAACACTAATCCTCATGGAATTCCTTAAATGCTTGTGTAGAGACACGGGGAGTAGTTCAGGTAGGGCTTCCTGAAGTAGTGCACCAGGAAATTAGACAAATAGAAGTGGATCACTCAAGTGTAAGATAACAGAGAATTGTTGTTAAGTAGTCTGAATTCATCCAAACCTAATCATGGCATAAAGTTCAGAGCATTGAACCAGCATTGGTGTTCCTTGTGAGCATCTTAGTGGGACTTTATACCTTCAGTCAATGGAAAACAGCTGCAGGGTTTTCACAGCCGCCCAAGCAAGTGCTCCAAGCAAGTTTAAGTAGTAGAACAGCCCAGTTAGAAAGCCATTCCCAATATTTTCCATGTATTTGAAGATTATCCTGACCAATTTTTACACTATCAGTTCAACCCAACACGTTTATTGATTAGTTCAGTCTCTGTGTGCGTGCATGCAGGTATATAAGGAAAAACATCATCAAGTCTCCTTCATCTGTGGACATAATTATGCTACAAACAACAGAATGAAATTTTGGGTGATTTGGAGCCTATTCACCTTGCCAAAATAAAATTGCAAAGGGCTACATCCTCAGTTAATATAATCTGTCTCTGATACCAATTAAACTACTTCAGTTCAAACCACCTGAAATGTTCAACCCAGAGCTGTGGAAGAGTGTGGACGAGATTGCTGGGAAAGAATGTTGAGCACTGGTGGGTCACAGGAATACCTCAATTTCCTAGGAAAACTGGTTGGAAAGTGGGCATCCAAGTAGCCACCATAAGCAGGAAGAAATCTGTCTTCCTCTCTCCAATCTGAATGCCCATCCATGCCGTGGATATCTTGTCTCACTAGGAGAGAAAAAACGTGGTGTTGTGCCGCAGGAAAGGCAAAGAAAAAAAATGCTGTTTGAACCACAATTTCAAAAGCAGAATTCTGACAAAGCCATGTTTTGAAGGGGCTGCTCACAAGAGAGGCATTGTCATGCCAGGTTAGAAGATAACAAGTATTGGCAAAATACGGGCTAGTCTGTGCTCCTTCTCAGTTTCAGAATTATTGCTTATATTTCTACTTTCTTAACAAATTATTCCATTGACACTACAAAGCAGAGGGCTGAGAGTGAAGGATAATACACAAGAGAGCCCCTAGGCTGTTACTTTGGATTATAAGTATCTAATTTCAGTCATTTAAAGTAAATTCAGTTTTGTCAAAGACTCCAGTCCAACCTATAAAACTCAGGTCTGGTGAGCATGACAGCATGCCTTGGAGGAACAGGGCTACGAGAGGGGAAAACAAACAGCTCCATTCAACTCCTTAAAAGGCCTTATTTCATCTAACCATGGGGTTAGTACAACCCTCTTTGCTTATGTGTGCTGTAAGAGAGCGAGTGTTTTCAGTCACAAGTTGTTTCTTACCCATCCCATCCTTTTGTGTGGGTTTTTACACCACTAGTAGAGAAACTTCCGTAGCTGAGCCCAACAGAGCAGGGAAGGATGAGAAAGAGAGGGAAGAGGACTGTCAAGAAGGCAATTTTTGGAAAGGATGTCTTGTGTGCTGTTGGAACTGTGTGCCATTTGTACTTGCACTTAACGCTCATGCATCCACTGTGACTACGAGTAAAACAAGTGCAGCTCTCCCCTGCACTGGGGGTAATTGAGGGTTACCCCTTTATTTCAGGGGACAGCTTCAAATTTCCTGCTGAATTTGTCTCTAAACAGCAATAAACAGCCATCCATAGGCCCTGGGTGGCAATCAACATACAAATTTCCCAATTTTTAGCTGCAGAAAGTGCAGTCCTGATTGAATCCCCTTTTATTTAAGGACTGTAGGCCTTGGAGAGCTTTAATAAATCTGAGATTTCTGTACCTTGAATTGCACAGTTCATCCTCCCATACACTTGTGAGGTCAACCTGCTCTAGACAGGAAATCTTTCACCAAGTTCCTCTTTGCTCTGGACTAAAAAGAGTTCCTCCAGCCACAATCTGAAGCATGGTGTTACAACCTGGATGTGCACATGGAAAAACTTGAGGCTACACATTCACTGCATCTCAAACTGGGGCTTGAGCTAAGTCAAGGTCTTCTCTGCCTAAAAAATATGAAGAGCAAGATATTTAGACACATAATGAGAATTCCCTTTGCTATATAGACTAAAATACATAAATATATCTGCATATACATACACATATATATCCAATTTGTATTGTGTATCAGTCAAGTGTTCGAAACTTTGCAAAGGAGATGCCACAGTGATTTAAATCAAGAAATGCATTAAAAATCATCAATTATCATCCTCACTGTTTGCCTACCCAGGGGCTAGCATGGCTGAGAGTAAGGGGGTAGGTGGGATGGTGATATAAGGCTGTAAAGTCTGATTATGAGGCCCAAGGACCACGCTCTAATAACAGAAGGTCTACATGACTACATGTCTCCTTGTTTGGATGCAATGAAAGACCTGCTAAAAAAAAAGGCAAAAAAAACCCCCCCAAAACCCGCTTATTTTATTAAATAAATAATAAAATTTATTGTATTTATATATGTATATATTTATCTATTTATATGTAAATATATTTAATTCTAATATAATATAATATAACTGCTTATTTTATTAAATAAATATCGAAAATTATTATAGTTATATAGTTACATAGTTATATAGTTATATAGTTATATATTTAAATTTAATTAAAATAAAATAAAAAATAAAACAAAACAAAATAACTGTTTATTTTATTAAATAAATAATATAATTTTTTCATTTATATATTTACATATTTAATTTTATTAAATATTAAATAAAATAAGCAGTTATTTCTCACTCTCAGTTTCTTCATTGCAAGAGTTTTCCAGCCCTGGTGCTGGGAGAAACAGGGCCGCCTATCCCAAGGGAAATGCTGACCTGTCCCAGCACCCAAATCCGCGCTTCCCACTTACAGCCCAATGCCCAAGAGCTGCAATCCCCTGCTCTATCCTGTGCCAAATTTCCCTACCACCCCAAAAAGGAGACCAGCCCAGGCTGTAGCTGCTCCATCTCTGGCAGAGGAGATGAGCCCCCAGCGTGAGAACGTTTTGCCAGAGAAAGAGCCACCCCTCCAGCCCTCATGTTACATAAACAAGATAAGAGATCCTTCCAGCCCGGGCCCTGGGGCTTGTGCCTGGGGCAGGAGGAAGGAAGCTGGGAGGGGAGCCCACAGCACTGCTGTCCCTGCCAGCCTTGGGAATGGAGAGGTTGAAAGGGCTCCTTCTTCCTCCCCAGGACAAAGATCTCCACCTCAGCTGTTCCCACCACTTTGTCCAGCAGTTTGCTCAGACAATTGTGCAAAGACCACGCCAAGGAACTCAAGCTGCCGCCTCTGTGGGTCTGAGGGAGTTTCCAAAATGCTTCAAAATGAGACCTGGCTGTCTGCTGTTTTCCTGGTGCTCCTTGCTGAACACCCTCCAGCTCAGCAGCCTCAGTGCTTGGTGGCTCCTTTGCCTATGCTGCTGACACCAGCCCCATGGCTGTGCCTGGCAGAGAAATTTGGTAAAGCCTTGTAGGTCTGAACCTGGGCAGTATATCCAACATATCCAGTAGGAGATATACAGCAGTGATAGGAAAATTAGAAAAATTCTCCTATCATAAGCCTGAAGAGCACATTTTGGTCACTCCTGGTCCAAAGCTGAGCTAAAGACCTTCACCAGCAGCTGCCTGAGCTGGACAGCAGAGGAAATCCTTTATGTCCTCCAGGATGACGGCCTCCTCTCAAAGAGCAAGGTGGCCTCAAAGGACACCGTGGCTGCCAGGCTCAACAGAGATGCAGAGACAGAAGCTAAATGAGGCAGACCTCTCAATTTGGACTTGTACCCTGTTCTGATACAGTGTGGACACGGATTCAGGGGAAGAGCTGGTCAGATTTTGGCAAAAACCCCACAATATCCTATTGAAATGCAAGTCCTGGCTCCCATTCAGTAGCCAGACAGCTCCTCAAACTCAACAGAAAGCTAAATCTGGGTCCAAATCCGGACTCAGCCTCTTTAACACCTCCCTAATTACTGCCGAGTAATTACTGTGCAAGTAACAAACTGCGAACAAGTTCCAATAAAGAAAACGTTTTGTAAGAAGAGAAGGAGGTAGGGGGAGGACTAATTTGCCAGGTAGGAGGTTTTAATGCCATCAGGGAAGAAGATGTTGCTGGTCCCTTCCTTAACAAGGCCTGTTGTTAATTCTGCTCTGGGCAAAGGGATTTTAAGATAAGGGAAAGAAAGAAAGAAGGAGGGGGGGGGGGATTTTAAAAAGGAGCAATCCAGCCAGGAAAGGAAATGTAGGTGATAGTTTCAGTTTCTGCTGCAGTCTGGGTTGAGTAGGGCTCTGCTCCCATGCTAGGACCCAGGGCTGTGTGGGAGCTCTGCCAGGTCAGCCTCATTGCCATGCAGCACCAAAAAAAACCCCTCTGCGGGTAGCAGCTGGGAAGGGAGGTGGAAATCCCACTCACACAGACTGAGGGAGCAACGTTTTGGGGAAAAACCAGGCCTGGTTTTTCATCACCATCTCGATGCTCGCAGTGATGCCTTGGGAAGGCTGACCTGGAACAGAGACTGGACAGAAATGGAGAATAAAGTAGGGATTTATTGAAAGGCTCCTCCAGGATACACCTTGGGCAAGGCAGGGCCTGACCAGGGCTACACCCACGGTGGACTTAGAATGGTCATAAAATGGCTAATGAGTCACAAGGTCTTACATTTCTATAAATTTTGGTCCATTTGCATATTGGGGTTTAATTGTCCAATTCCAGCTTCAGGCTGTGAGGTCCCATCCTTCTTGTTCCTCCCTCCAGCACACCCTTGTTTGTGCTTTTGGGGCTGAAAGTTGTCCTTGGTCTTCAGCAGGAACAGGATTTGTTTTTCCTCCCTGCTCTGTGAAGAGAGCTGGCTGGCAATTAATGTGAGGCTCAGAACTGCACCCCTAGGCAGCAGAGAACCTGAAAAACATGAAAGCTAAAAGTTAAGGCATCAATAGCAGTCAGTGGTATCAAACCACGGGCAGCAGCTCACTTCAGCAAGTCAGGGATAAGAAAGTTAACTACAAAGCACTTCCCATCAAGGGGCAAACTGAAGCACCCTAAGACAGTTTTCCATCCTATCGGATAGTGTCACCCACCCCTGACTCTGCATCGTGTCCTCGGAAGCTGAAATCCCATCGATTTGCTGTTCAACTTGTGCTGGGGCACATTAGGTACCCTGCAAGAATTAAGGTGGCTACATCAGACTGCGTGATGATTAGCACATCAAAAGGCATTTGAAAGGGAAGTTTGCTGTTAATTTACTCTGAAAAAGACAGTGACAAACGGTGGGGTTTTTATCCTTTATCTCTATCCAGGACACCAGTAGGGTGGGAAAGGTTTGTTGGGTTTTTTGGTTGTTGGTTTTTTTTTTGGTTTTTTTTTTTTTTTTGAACACAAGAGGTTTTCCAGGGGATTTCCCAGGCTTGGGAAAAAAAGTCTTTGGCTGAAGTTTATATTTCTGGTGTTGCATGAGTTATCAGGACCCGAATAGGAGCTGACTTAATCCACCATTGTTAGATGCTGGTCAATGCCAGGGATGGTTGCACCTGCCTGCACACGCTGCCCTTGTGCTGTCATCAGCAAATAGCTGAGCACTTCAGCAGCAGACTGATTTTATAGCTCTAAAAGTCTCTGTAGCTTCTGTGGCTGCTCGGGCCTCACAATTACTTTCATCCCCAAAAAAGTAAGCTCCTGAGGTTGCAATCCCCATCTGAGCCTTGTTCTCCTCCACACCCTTCCCACATGAACGTTTGCCCAAGCACTCACTTTGATGTCTGCACGACATGGATGTTGTTCAGGAAAAGTTATTGGGTGAGTCACTGGGCTGGGATCCACGGGCAGCTCATCCTCCTCCAGGTAGGCTGAGGAGCGAGCAGCACAAAAGCTGCTCTTGGGGTTAAGGCAGATTATCCCCTGAAGAGCAAACCCCTTGATTGCTCCGGAGTCTTCAGCATCTTCAGCTGGGTTTGCCAGAAGTGCCAAGCTGAGACTCAGCTGCTTGGCCTCTGCATTAAAGAGCAAGGAATTCATTCAAAGGGTTAAGCTGCATATGAACCTCTGCAGTTTGGCAGATATCAAAGAGCAGCACTGTTGCTTAAAAAATTTACTTTTTTCCAAGCTAGACACAATAATTGGGGAGTGGGAGTGACAACCTAAACCTTGTCTTGAACTGCCAGCTGGTGAATTCCCCACAGGAGGTATCTAGCCTTCCCTCTCGGAGAAGAAAACATCCCCCACATACCCAAAGAGTCAGAACAGCAGCAGAACCAGACCTGGATCTGGACTGAAAGGAGTCAGGCTAATTTCTGTCTCTCAAGTGGATGCTGGAGCAGTTTAAACTCCGTTCAAGCTGATAAAGCAGTTTAAACTTCAGTTCCTGCTAATTATAACTGTTCTTTCTGCACTAATGCATTTATTTTCTCCAGCCACCAGTGCTGCAAACCAACGACCAGGCAGCTAATGTGTTCATCCACGAGGTTTAACAACTCTACCTTCACACCTTAAGAATTGCTGTTATCGAAAAAGCACAGCTGGTGACAGAAGTCACAGCTCACACAGCATCTCAGCATCTATCAGTGCTGCTAAAGCTGCACCCAGTCCCACCTTTGCAAATGTTCAAGGCACTGGGCTTACTTCTGTGAAGTAGTAGGAGATAGTAGGAAAAAAAAATGTATTCTGTGAGATTGTAGGAAAAAAAATGTATTTAAATTTATCGTGGCTTGTGTTGAATGTCACGTACAGATGTGCAAAACCTACATCCTCACAGTCTGGTTCTGCCCTTGCAAACATGTTGCTGGGAAAAAAAATAATAAAAGAATAAAAAAAACTTCTCCGGTGATTATGCATTACCTAGAAATTAAAATAGATTGAGTAGACCATAATAAATACATGTCAGAAAAAAAAATATAAAGAATGTGTGGGAATACCTATACTTTATCTCAACATTTCCTGGCAAAATAATTTCCTTATGGTGCAATCAAAAATGGAAAGCCAGCACCTAACTAAATTAAGTCCACAAGCATTAATAATGGTTAAAATTACCGTTCAATTTATTTTTATATTGGATGATCTTCAAAGTTGTAGATTGAGAATTGCTGAAACGTTTTAGGGATTTGCTTCTCAAATCAGAATACTTCAGAGATGGAAACATTAACTTGAATTTTAACATATAAAAATCCTTAGTGAAAGGAAATAGATGTATTTTTTTACAAAGAAAAAAAAAAAAAAAAGAAAAGGAAAAGAAAAACTTTAAAAGTTCCCCTGATAGTTACAGATGGTTTAATCTTTGGAACCTATTATGCGTTCATTTTCCCTTCAGCATTAATTATACATAATTACCACCACTTTACCCATAGCCTTTCAAAAAACGAAATCTGTTTACATTTTTCGCATACGTTACATAAACGCAAGATTTTTTTTTTTTTAACGTCCTTTTTTTTTTTTTTTTCCCCAGAAACGGGATTTCAATTCACCTCCTGAAGGACAAGCGGAGCCCAGCGCTCGGCAAACCGCTTTTATTTAAGTCCCTTTAATACAGCTTAATTACTTTTAAACTCTGGAAGCGATTAGGTTATCACCCTTTGAAGTGGCACAGATGAGTTGCGGTGCTGGGATGGGGAAGGCGCGGTGGCTGCGCGCTTTTCTCAGCGGCTCCTTGCGCGGAGAGATGCGCGGAGAGATGCGCTCGGCCGCGGCTGGAGGAGGCTGGAGCTGCCCCGTCCTGCTGGTACACCCAAGGCAGGAGGCTGGGGAAATGATAACTCACGTTCTGCTACGGAAAGGGAGGCTCTGGTTAAGGCTGAGAGCAGCGCTGGTGTTGTTAAAAGATTGGGAGAGGAGAGTTGTTCGCACTTTTCAACCTTATAATTTTAACTCTGCGCGCAAACCGCGAAATTGTACGGCTCAACTCTTCCTCTTTTTTTTTTTTTTTTTCCTTTTTTTTTTCTTTTTTTTTTTTTTTTTTTTTTTCTTTCTCTCTCTCTCCCGCCCGTCGCAGATCGCTGTCAGGTGGCTTTTTTCCTTTTTTTTTTTTCCTTTTTTTTTTTTTTTTTTTTTTTTCCCCCGGCCGTGCCAGGATCAAAGCGCCCGGGAGGAGACGCGCGCATTGTGGCGCTGACGCACGATCGCCCTGGGCAGGGGCACTCCGGGCACTTCCCCTCGCGAGTGGCATTTCCCCACGGGCTTAAAAGGGTGATTTGGGGTTTGGTTTTTTTTTTTTTTTGTCCTTCTCCCCCCACACCATCCCCATGGGGACACTTATCCCCCGGTTGTTTCATCTGCGGGTGCTTCGGAGAGGGGGAATGCCAAGGGAAAGGGGCACCTCCCTGCCCGCCGACCCCAAACTCTCCTCGTCCAGCAGCAGCTCCATTATTTGCATGTCATGTTTATAACCTGGTGGAAACCAAGACTGATATTTGTGGTCGGGAGAAGATGACTTTCACCTCTCCGGATCGCTCTCTTAAATAAAAAAGAATTGACCAGCTATGGGCGTAAGCATTTATCTTGAGTTTGCGGTCATTATCTTTATTATATTGCCTCGGCAATAAATAAATCTAGTAGTTACTACCCCACAATAAAACCGTAGTATATGGGACACCTTACTATTACTTTCTTAACAATCTGCCATCTCTTCACCTCTAAATCATCCCTGTCTACTCCCGGCCCGCAGGTGCGGAGCCTCCGCGCTCCTTCCTCCGCCTGTCCCGCCCTACCCTTCTCCTTTCCCTTTTCCCTGATGATTCCTCATCCAAGAGGCTCCCGCAGGTGCCAGTCCTGCCCTCGGGCTGCCTTCAGCCCCGTGATGAAGCATTTTTGGGGGTCCCCCGCCGTGGGCATCTCCTGGGTGGGTGCCCCGCCGTGGGCATCCCCTCGGGGGGACTGTGGTTCCTTTATGGGCATCCCATAGCTCAGTGTCCGCCTGTGGGCATTCCCCGAGTGGGTTTTCCGCGTGGGCAGCCCCCAGGAAGGTGTTCCCCCTCATGGGAAACCCTTGCCAGCAGGTGGGACCCCCCCCCCTTGGGACCATCACCTCCACCCCAAACTTTCCACCCCCGATCCCGGCCCACGGCGGTGCTCCTCTCTTGTTGGGGGCTGAACTTTGACCATCCCCTTTTTTCGGGGGGAGGTGGGTTGTTTTTTTATTGGAGAGGGAGGGGGGGGTCGGGGAACAGTCCCAAAGCAAAGGCTCAGCAGAGGAGGAAAGCGCTGCCGCAGCGCCAGGGAGATTTCACCAGCGCTCCCTGACTCCCGCTGCGCCTCTGCTTCTTTTTTCCTCCTCCTCTATTCCATAGGTAAATGTCCACGCAGTAATATTTATTTACAGTGAGGATTCTGCACTTTTTTTTTTTTAATTGTATTTTTACCAGGGTGATTCCTTCTCGCTTTTAAAACAAGCGGCTTGGAAAAATATTCCCATTTGGGGCAGGAGCAAAGGAGAGGAAAAGGGAGGAGGGGGGGTGGAAGCATTTTTATTTATACCTTTGACATTTAAAAGAGCATAATTAATTTGTCCTGCTTGCATTAACATTGTTGAGGAAGGTTTCAGAAAGCAAACCAGCAAAGGGAAGGGGGGAGGAAAAATAGAAGCTCGCCTAGAAAGCTTAGGATTTTTTTTTCCCCTCTTTCAGATGTGTAATCAATCATTCGAGTAGGAGGCAGCAAAATTGTAAAGATTCGATAGATTAAAATGCAAATGAAAGGTAGAAAAAGAAACATTAACATGGCAATCAAAGATTTAATAATCGTAAATCACGGTGGGGTTTTTTTGTTGCAGCTGCAGTTTGTGTGTTTTTTATGTTTTAATCATGTTCGTTCTATAAATAAATAATTTCTGAAACGAGACTAATTTTTCACTATTTTAACCGTGGGCTATGGCACTATTTTTTTTTTTTTTATTTTTAAATGTATGGAACTCCAGATTGCAAACTATCAGACCAGAAAAAGGGGGAAAATAGCTAAGTTGGATTAGTTCACATTTGAAATTTCAAGCACCATGTCTTTGCAGTGCCGACCGCTTCACTTTCCAATTGAAATCCTTATAAAGTTTATTTGGAATCACGAATGTTTACGTAAAAGCAGACAACGGCGTTTCTTTGCAAGGCTCCAACCCTCATTCCTGGAGGAAATATGGAAAAAAATACATATGTGTGTGTATATATATGTGTGTGTGTGTTTTTTCCCCCTTTCCCTATATATGTACGTACAGGAAAAAGAACAATAACACTTAGGGCTGTATTACCTCCAAATTAAAGCGTTGGTAAATTTCCGAGGGAAGATTAAAGAGGGGGAAACCTGGGGAGACAGCTGATCAATGCGGTGAAGGACAAGCAGGAGAGGATTTGCTCTCCCCCCTCGGTTTAGCGCGGCGCCTGAAAAGGGAGAGAGACTCCGGGACTGCCCGGGATGGTCGTGGCAAAGCCAGCATCCTTCTGTTCCGCCTCACACGGGCTCGCCTTTGGTACCCCCAAATCCCGGGTGATGGGGTGCCCTGGCTCGTCCTCTGGGAAAAGAAAAAAAAAAAAAAAAAAAAGGCTGGAAGATAATTCTTTGAACTTTTTGGGCTCGGTGGACGGAGTTCATTCTGCACGGCGAGGAGGGGGGAGAAAGGAGTTAATCTTTACTTCGTTTGGTAATCTTTATAGAGCCGAGGGAGAGAGAAGGGAGAGGAGGAAAATCCCCCATGGGCTGCTCCGCTTTGGGGGTTTCGCGGCAGCGCTGCCGGCCCCTAAAAGAGCGCTCGGCGAAAAGACAGCGGTACAAAAACCAGCGAAATGCGGGGGACGAGCCGCGTTTCTGGGACCTTTTCTCCTCGCCGAGGGGGCCCATGCCCGTCGTGTTTCCCCTTCCCCAGCTCCCCCGGTGCCTCGGGCAGCGCTCTCCACCGTCGGACCTTTCCCCGGGGCGGCCGAGGGGATGCTGAGGGGAAAGGACCCCCGAGGACCCCCACAGCAGCCCTCCAGGCTCGGCATTTGGGGGTAGAATTCCCCAGTGTTTGTTTTTTCTCCCCAGCCAAATCACATTATACCCACTCGATTTTTTTTTTTTTTTCCCCCTTGCTGGAGCCCTGTTTTTAGTCCCCAATTCCCCACCCCAAATCGGGGTGTCCCAACAGTCCGGCCCCTCCGGGAGCTGCGCTGCCGGCTGCCGGGGCTGCTCTCCAGGCGGTGCCCGGGACTTGTTGTCCCTGCCAGGCGGGGAGCGGGGCCGGGGGGGGATCCCGGGGCCGGGAGGGTCCGGGGGGGCCCCGCCGCCTCCCGCAGCCCCTGACCCCGGCATACACGGCGCGGCTCCATTGATCATCCCGGCCCGCCACCCCCTCCCTTTATGAGATAATGCAATTACAAACATCAATAAGGAGCTGCGAGGGGAATCATTATGCGGTGACAGTGATAAATGACGGTGCAGAAATAGCATGCTTTTTTTTTGCTTTTTTTTTTGCTTTTTTTTTTTTTTTCCTCCTCTCCCCTAACAATCCAGGGGCTTTGGGGGCTGAGCACAGTCACCAAGGTAACAGATGACATCCAAAATGGCACCAAAGGAAAAAAAAAAAAAATGAACAGTCTTTCTTTTCGCCTTTCACTCTTTTCGCCCTGCTCTTCCAAAAGAGTTTAGTTGGGGCTTTGGAAGCAGCTGCCACACAGGCATGCGGGTATTTCCACACGCATTAAAGGGACGGGGAAGGCTTGCTGGCTGTCACACACAAAGCACCAGCCCGGCCCGGGAGCTGAGCAGCCACCTCCAGGAGGCACCGGGAGCTCCCATTTCCAGGCTCCATCTCCCCCGCACCGCTCACCGCTCGTACCTGCCCGCGGCCGGGGACAGCCCGCGGGAAACCTTCCGTTCTCTTTCGTATACCAGTATAAACATAAATATAAATATAAATATAAATAAACATATATATATATATGTTATCATCGCGGGCGGCGTAGCAAGGTCAGGGGAGGAGATAAACGCTAATTCTGTTTTCCACGCAGGTTCAGGACCCGCGGACCGAGCCCTCCCTCTCCCCAGCAGCGGGAACTCTTCGCGCAACAGCGCCGGGGGTGGAAATATTCACAGCGGCGCGGCCGGAAAGTGTCGCTTCTGAGCCCAAAAAAGTACCTGTGGCTGCGGGGGGCACGGCCGAGCCGGGCAGGGCTGGCATCCCCCCGCCCCCGGGACTCGGAGTTTTGGGGATTTGAACAGCTGGAATTTGCTGTCCTCCCCCCCCCCCCCCAAAAAAACCCTATAGGAGGTGAGGGTGCCCAACCCAGCAAATCCCGGGCTGAGGGGTCTGGCTCCTCTCCTGCTTCTATGATGCGATGGAAGGGAAAAGCGCTGCGCTCGCCTTGCGCGGAAAGCGGGGCACCGCGCCCGGAGGGGAGGCACGAAAAAAGGAAAGGGGGACGCGGGAAATCGGGGCCAACACAAAAAAAAAATAATAATAATAAAAAAAAAGACAAGCCACTAAACCGAAACAATCAACACAGCGTCGCTAAAGGCTGCGTAAACTTCAGTCCGGCAGCGCGCAACATCCGCGCATACCGCCCCCCCCCCCCCACCCTCGCGTCACTCTCCCGAGCCCCCAAGAGATGGCACTCGAAGACGGCTTTCCTCCTCCTCCTCCTCGTCCTCCTCCTCCTCCTCCTCGTCCTCCTCCTCCTCCTCCTGCTGCTCCTGGGCAGCGGCAGGACAGCGGCGCTCCCTCCGCCCCCGCGCAGCCCCGCGCAGCCCCCGGGGCCGGGCGAGGAGCGCAGCGGAGCCGGGGCGGCCCTGCCCGGGCCCCTGCGGGTTTTCCCCCCCTCCCGGTGCGGTGAAAAGGAGGGTAGCTAGGAAACAGCGAGCGGCCCCGAAAAGGCGGAATTTCCAACGTGTAAAATGTTCTTAACGGAGCCATTGAGAGAGTGCAATAAGGCGTGAGGGGGAACTAATCTCCCCATTTAAATGTTTGTGGCAATTTTATCTAAATGAATTTTAATGCTAAACGAGGGATAATTCCCTATTTGTAACCCGTTTACTTCTCTTTCCTGTGCCTCTGAAGCTGTCTAACATCATGCGATGAACAATAACAATAAAAATACTGTCAAGGCATATTCTTCATTTTGAATGTGTTATAATTACAGCTGATTAAATGTCTTGGGATGTAATCGTGGGTTTAATTTGAAATGTGGCCCCCTCCAAAAAAAAAAAAAAAAAAA
Organism: Chamaea fasciata; assembly: GCF_029207755.1. Lineage (NCBI taxonomy): Eukaryota > Metazoa > Chordata > Aves > Passeriformes > Sylviidae > Chamaea > Chamaea fasciata. The sequence goes on along the minus strand of NW_027094088.1, from coordinate 3,135,866 downwards.
AAAAAAGGAAAAAAAAAAAGGTCCCATGGAGGAAGGTCTGTGCCCCACTTCGCTGCGGCTGCGAGGAGAAGGGACGCGTGTGCCCTCGCCTGTGAGAGGGCGGTTTGTTTTTGTCTTTCAAGAAACCTTAAAAAAAACAACACCCCAAAACCCCAAACACATAAAAACAAAACAAACAAAACGGAACAAAACAGGAAAAAAAAAAAAAAAAAAAAGCCAAAAGAGCGAGCCCCGTTCATTTACGTTTTGGCAGAAAAGTGTCATTACTCCGGCCTCACAAAGAAGGAGCCGGGATGTTCAGTCAGCCTTCTTGGCGGTACGGCGGCCCTTAAAAAACCAAAAAAAAAAAACGGGGGGGGGGGGAAAGGAGGAAAAAAAAGAGAGAGAGAGAGAGAGAGGGGGAGGAAGTCCCAGCTGCGGGGGGAGAGGACCCCCTTTGGTGGCTTGCTTCATTCAGGAAGGTCTGCACTGCCTGCCTGCAGCTCTGCCCGCACCCCTGCCTGCCCCTGCCCAGCCCGGGGTACCCCAGGGGACACACAGAGCCGGGACCCCCCGGGAATCTGCCCCGCAATGCCCGGGACGCCTCCCGCGGGGGGTGCCGGCTGCCTTGGGAGAGGCTGGGGGGGGGACGCTTTGTTGCATTATTTCTCCTTAATTAAGATATTTGTGTCATTTTCCTAGCCCCGGGAACCTCTATCTTGGGTTGTTTTTTTTTTTTTCTTCCATATAGCTGGGATTTGACTTGAAGCAAACGAGGTCTCGCAGCCTGGCACGGGCTGGCTGTGGTGCGGAAAAGCACAAACGTGGGAGGAAATTGGTTAATTTGGTTAATGAGGGTCTGCACCGGCCCTGCTCCAAGGGGTCCAGCAGCACCTCAACCCCTTCTTACAGATTCGCAATGTTTGCCTTTTCCTCCTTCCTTAGTAAGCTCAATTCCAGTAAGAAACTCAATAATCTGAACTAAACTATAATTTTGGAGGGAGAGGGGGTAACGCTATTTACAAATTTCTGTCCAATAATGCCCTACAATATTGCATTTATTGACAGGCAACAGTTCCCATCCTGGCAATTCACAGTGCAAGTTTCCAAGAAAGTTTCTTTATGCAGTGTAGCATTTACTTTTACATTCTTTAAATACGAGGCTGATATTTAAATGGCAAATGATAAGGTAACATCTCCAGAGCCAGCTGAATTTTGTAGCTGCTTGGCTCTCAGTCTGGGAGAGAACGGCTACAAATACTGCATGGGGACAGGAAACAAATTTTGCAAGCAGTGGAGTCACCATGACAAAAAATAATTTGTTTTTATTTTAGATTCAGATTTCATTACTGCACTCAAACTACTACAACTGGGCTTTGAGTTATTATACAATCCAAACTGTTTCAATCAGAAACTCTAAGACTCAGTGTGCAATGATTATTATTAATAATAATTAGCTCCTTGGTTTCTTGATAGAAAAAGGCTATCAACAAGCATTTGTTTAACCACAACAAAAGTATAATTAGCTTATCCCACTTAGTAAATCTGTATGCATGCCAACTCATACCAAACTGCTACTTTTACAAAAAATTGCAATAATACAGATCATTTTTCCAGTCCTTTTTGCACAAAATTTATTTACAATGTATACATAAATGCTCCATGATGGGACTATGGAAAAAAAAAATGCACACATGACCGATGTCTTGCCCAGAAAGAAAGTCAACATATTAAAAATAAATCTTCAGTCCATGTTTTGAGCTGCATAAAACAGGAAGTGATGTACAAGGTGGTGGTTTGCTGCATGGGGACAAGGATGCTCTGATGTGACAATTAGGCTTCAAATACACTGCCTTTTCCGTTTCCATGCTTCCTCCTACCAGTCTCCTTAAGACACTGCCTGCAACAGCTGATTAATCATTGTTGATGACTTCAGTTTTTCCCATCCTTCCCGATTTACATCTGTTCAGGCCAATTCAAATATGGTGAGTAAATGAATTAGACATGCAAATTCACGCCCCAGGCTAAAAGAGAGAGAGAGAGAGAGGGAGAGAGAGAGACAGGGGAGAAAGGGAGAGAAAGGGAAGAAAGACGGACAGAGGAGGAGAGAGGGGGGAGAGAGAGAGAGAGAGAGTGCGCATGGCTGAAATCCTAGGATAGAAGAAAGATTCTTCTGCCTGACATAGTTATTTTAATGCTCTAAAAATCCTGCAAATAAGCCCTTTCTGTCATTTGCAGGATAAGTGTAAGGCTTCTTTTTTTTTTAATGTAAGGAGGCTTCTGGAGGAAGTGAAGAGCTATGGAAACAACACACATAGTGTGGAAAAATTTCACATTTTTTTTAAAAAATCTATAAGAAACAACGTAATATGGATAACAGTATAATAGCATTTTACAATATTTCACTCTTTCGTTTCCTTAATGTCTCATATAGGTATTTTAGCATGTCCCCAAGAAGTTGACTTCAGTTGGTTGTTTTCCTGCTTTTTCAGGGTCCCTGTGAAGAACTGGAACGTCCCCTTGGTCCGAAGCTGACGCCAAGAACTCCATAGCCATCGCAGAAAAAAAAGAACAAATGTTTGAAATCTACCGTCGGCAGCCGCAGACAAACGTTCGTGGGGGGGTTTTGTTTTGTTTTTTGTTTTTTTTTTTGTTTTTTTTTTTGTGGGTTTTTTTTTTTTTTTTTTTCCCTTAAGCTACTGAGCATGAATGTCCATCACTTGTCCGCTCACCGCCGGCTCGCCGGGGTGGAGCATGGTGGGGCTTGATGCTGACATGGGCATTCCAGGGTGGGGTGGTCCTCCATGCATCATCATCGCTGGGTGGTGAGGGTGTCCAGGAATGTAGGTATGCATGGGGGGGCCATGACGCAGCTGAGCAGGATGGGGGGGCATCTGGGGCGGCGTGTAGCTTGGCTGTCCCATGTTCATACCCATTGGACTACCCCGAGACACATAATCCCCTGGCATACTTTGCAGCCCTGCGAAAAAAGAGGGAGAGAGAAAAAGAAGGTGGAGGTGAGTGGTGGGGACTGGCCGGGGGGTGTTGGAAGCCTCCAGCCCGAGGAGGGATGCGCAGTCACGGGCGCGCGAGCCCTGTGGAATCGGGAGTCTGTATGGACTCAACAGGAATGGCCTCCAGGTCAAAAAAAACCAACAAAAAAAACCACCCACGAGAACATCCTCCTCCTTCCAAACACAGAGTTTTTTTTTTTTTGAGATAAAAACGGCTTTCTGCTTTTATGGCCAGGAATGGAGATGTTCCTGATCTCTGGAAGCGTGCCAAAGGCAGAGTCAGCCTGAGGACGGCCAACGTCACACTTAGGTGGGCTCCAATCCCCACGGCCCTACTCAATCCACCTGCCTTTGCCTTCCCACACTGGGAATACGTGGCAGAGAATCTGCAGCAGCTAACGAGGGACTCAGGAGGAGCGATGGGTTAAATAGGTGTCAAGGTTTATCAACAGCCATTTATTTAGCTCTCCAGCCTGATCTCTTGGAATCTGTCCCAAATATTTGGGCCCATTCAATCTAGCAAGGGACATACATCACTGAACAAAAGGCCTCGTCCGAAGCCGAAATTGATAGGATTACTAAGTATGATTGGTAAATCAAACTCGTATTTTTAGACACTTTAAAAATATATACATAATCAATAACAGTTATCAATTATTTCTTCATCCCCCTTCCCGATCACCTCTGGCTGTAAATAAGGAAAAAAAAAAAAAAATCGGACGCGCAACCCCAGTCAAACATTTCAGTGGGTTTGGGAGAACAATAAGGAAAAAAAATTGGACCTAAAACAATAAAACCTCCTGCTTTCTGTGGGCCTCTGCCTTCTGCTTGGATTGCTGTAGCTGATGGGAACTGACAGATGTATTGTTTCGGAGAGCTATAAGCTCCATAATCATCAAGGGTGAAAGGCATACGCTATTGCTAAGTAGGTTCAATTGGCTTTAGTTCTAAGTAAGAGCGCGCCGTGAATGCGCCGAACACCTTGGAATCAGGTCTCAAGGCTCTAGCAATGAATAGCTGCTTAATCTAGCCTAAAGGAACAGTTTTGAACTAATGAAAATTGCTTATAAAATATACTGTACTCACAGCTCTTTAATCAAAAAAGATGATAATATTTTTTGTAATAACCTATTAATTTAATTGGTCACGAAGCATAAAATACATCATTTAAATTTAATTGACCCAGAAACTAAGAAACAATATTTAAATTAACTAAGCTAGAAATTTTCATGATGAGGTAATAAGGCTATTGCATTCCCAAGCTCAGAGGAATGTTTTCACAGCTAATTGTTAAAACTTAGTTTTGACTTGGGCTCAGAGAAGACTACTACGAAATACACTTGCCCTGGGTAACTTCAAACCCTGTGTTAATATAGGCTGGGGGCACAACAAAGATGCTGAAATAACTCTTTTAACTCCAGAAAGAGAGCAAGAGAAACAGAATGAGGCACCATTTAAACATGGTACCAAGTGTCTCGGTGTTTCAAACCACTTTACCATTAAAAAACAAAAAACAGAAACCCAAAAAATCTGTATAATGTGTTTTCCCCTAGAAAAAGACAAGAGGGGAAAAGAAAAAAAAAAAAACTGGGACAGTTTTTCTAGGCTTCCTTTGCGAGGCCTGCCACTGAAGATTGCATTAATGATCTCTATTTTTGTATACTGAATAAGTCAAATCCATTTGTCACACTGCAAGTGATGGCATACTTAATTTGGATATAGTCAATTAGCCTGGGCTAAGCTCCATAGCCTGCTGCGCACACCTCTATTTTGTATTCTCTCTTTTTCCTTTGCCACACGTAATCCCATTATGACGGACAGACAAAGAGAAATAAACTTGAAAAAAAAAAAAAAGAAAATCAAAGTTTCGTCCATTGCTTTCCAAAACGCAACTAAGTGAAGCCGTTGGGTTTAGCTTGGGGTTGTTTTCTTTTTTTTTTTCCTTCCCCTACCCCACGAGAAGTCTCCGTTTGGCTTTTTTTTTTTTTTTTTTTTTTTTTTGGTGTCTTGCAGGTTAGCGGGAGAAATGTAACTCATGCATCAACTGCGGTTAGACAGATTTATGACACTTTGGGGACATGCTCTTTTCCTCTCCCTGCGCTGCCTGCAGACCGCTTACATTTTGCAAATCAGTCTGTTGCCAAGGCGACGGGCTCCCCCACCTCTCCCTGGGCTGCTCCTTGTTTTGTCATGTGCTCGGGGGATGGATAATAGCATCAATGTATGGCGGCGTCGGTGCGCGGCAGCGTCGGCGTGCGGGACGGCGCGCGCGCGGGGGGATTTGGGAGCTGGGAAAGCTTGAGCTGAACCAGAGGGGAGAGGAAAAACCCAAAGGAGCCCACAGGCGTAGGATGGATGGATGGATGGATGGATGGAGAGGAAGGAACAAGCATGAGGCTATGGGCAGGGAGAACATAGGGGAGATGCAAGGAGACGAATATCCCTCGGACGAAATGAGAACAAAGACCTCGTTTGTACTTACTTCCCCCTGGCTTTGCCATTGGTTACCTAGGTGAAGGTTACATGTAGTGCCACTGCCCCTCCATGCCCATATTCATGCCCATTCCACTCATAGGTCCTAGAGGGAGATAAAAAATCCAAGAAGATGCCAGAAAATGAGCAAAGTCAACAGATAGCGCCAAAAGCCCCTTTCCAAAACACAGCACGGCAGAGAGGGTCCAGGACCTCTCGAGCGAGGAGATGCCTGGTTTCCCTCGGTGGTGTGGAAGGCAGGCAGAAGACAGGTGAGGCAAGGCAGGCAGCTGAGGCAGAGGGCTGAGGTGCGTTTTACCTGTGGTGGCACGACCGAGGCCACCCGTGGGTGGGTGATGCTGTCCCGGGGGCTTACCTGGCGCTCGGATGCCCATGTGCTGCTGGCCGTCCATCACGAAACCTCCCATTGGCTGCCCGTCGGGGTTATAGGGCGTTCCTTGACTTACTGGAAAGGTGCAGAACATTTCTTTTTTTAGCAACAGCCAACACCTCTTCTCACGGCATCAAGACACAATCCCCCCACACCCACAGGTTATCAAAAAGAGGGGAAAACATCAACTGTGCGAATTTAGTGAATTTAGCAGTTGGGCTAACAAGCGTGCTTGGTTTGGGCTGAATTTTCTCCTGCAAGTTTGGAAATGAAGTTAGCAAACTGAAATCCCTGAGACATGAGGAGCCCCGGCTCCAGCTGCTGCCGCTGCTGACGTCAATGCAAAAACCTGTAGAGGAGCCGGATTTTATGGCTGGAATAGTCACACTGAAATCTCAGTGTGTTAAATTACACCCTTGTGCCTTCAAAGGGCCCGGACCTGAACACATCCATGCCAGATATTTATGTCTAATGACAAATAATCAAATGTGCTTGAAGAGGAAGTGTGGCCCAGAGGCATCTTGGACAACGACGCATTCGGAGAGTTTGGCAGCGAGACTCGGAAAACAAAACCAACTGGGAGTAACGGGCTATGATAATCCTTGATGGTAAATACCCACAGAGAGCTCAGAGCCAAGACCCCAAATAGAACCAACATGTGGAAACTCAAGGTCTTAAAAAAAAATATATAGAAATACACACCCCCAAAGTAAACAGCAGACTCTCAGCAATCCCAGAAGAAGAGCCAGGGGACAAAAAGACCCCATACAAGTTCCACTACCTGAACTGGAGGTTTTCACTGTACATTAAAAGCCAGCTTCAGAAGTAAGCTGGCTTGGGTTATTAAAGCACATAAAGCTCTACCTCATTGAATGTCTTTGAACTTTACTGAGTCCCACAAGTGATTCTGACCCCTTTGCCCTTTTGACAGGTAATAAAGTTTACAGCAATTCCACACCAAGCCATGCACCAGGGAGTGGTCACAGGAGCAGAAAGAGCTGGGAAGGAAAACTCCAAACAACTACTCAAAAAAAAAAGCGCAAGAATAATTGGGATCGTGTACAGAAAGTTGGGTCACGGAGCGGAACATTTTAGTTTCCTTTTTTGACTTTTCAACGTCTTTCTTTTCCAGAATGATTAGAGTCATAATGAAAGAAAGCTGGTCGCATTTTAATTGTCAGTCACTCCCAGCATTCATTTCTCATTTATTTACCAGGTACTGGACCTCCTGGTGAATGGCTTGAGGATGGCTTTCGCCTGTGTGACTTGAATACAGTTACTACTGGGGACTTGCCTGCTCGATTGGACTGGTCTATCATGGGCTGAACTATTCTTCTTCTAGCATTAATAAACCTGCAAGAAAAAAAAGAAGGAAAGCAAATGGTTAGGGAAGGGATGTCTTCCACCCATCCCCAAGCCCTCTGGCCCTACCGTGGCGCTCTCCATCAGGCTGCATGGGGATGCAAATACTGCTAAAACCTCTAACCCTGATGACCTTTGAGAGCACAACCTTGGGGTTTCCAAGCTGATTTATGTTCGCCTGCTTTTGACCACAGTCGGACACTTCCATTTCATCCTTTCATGGGGGAATTAGCCGAGTTTTCAGGAAACAATGCCAGCAACGCTTTTCTCAATGCAGAATGGGGCACCAAAAAAACAAAAAACGTGTGAAGCCGGCGAGATGCTCGTGAGGGCATCTGCTACCTCCCCCCTCATTAGTGTCATTTCTGCCTTATGTCCTTTGACTTCTTTTTCCACTTTTTTTTTTTCTTTATCAAAACCTGTCCCTACCTCTTGCAAACCTAATTCCCTTTTAATGCCCACTATTAAGATAATGAACTGTGATGGCAGAACCCCATCAAATGAGGGAACGTCTGGACTTTTATCACCACTAAGTCACACTGCTGGGGACTTCAGAGCCATGCATTCCTCCTAGCCATTTCTTGGTGGGCTTTTTCCCCCCCTCCCTCTCTTTATGCAAAGTCTGAGGGGGTCAAGGCGAGGTCATAGCTTTACAGTAATTGAATTTATAATCCTGTTTTCTCCAGCTAGGCCTGACCATTTACAGCAAACATCTTGTTAAACTGTAATTACTGGACTACTGAAAATTCCCCCCCCCCGAACAATGAAAAGATCTTTGGAAATAACCAAAAAAAAAAAGGAGGCACAGTCATTTGTAAAAATAGCTGTCTGCAACCCCACTCCTTGTGTTTTTTGTAGCTCTTCGCCTCAGTTAGTCCTGCAATGCTTATTTGGAAATATTCAAAATAATTTGGAGCAAAACTGACTAAGGAGACAGATCACAAGTACCCTGGTCTCATCATGGTGCTGAAATCAGGAGGCTGGGAACCATGGCAGGGAACGTGTCTGAATTAACACCATTTGAAGAATCTCTCTTGAGACCTCACTCAGCAGAAAAGTTTACTTAAAATCCATTTGGGAAAAAATCTCCACTGAGACTCAGTCGCCACAAAGCTACATAACCAGACTTTGTGCTCTTTGTGAGAGAGAAAAGGAATAATGAAAATACGCGTGCCCGAACATTTACTAGTAAAGGAAGAAGTGTGGATGTGGGCTAAGTCACAGCACTCCTGTAAAAGGGGACAGGAGAGTCCACAAAGGAATACTTGATGCTTGTTTCCATTGCCTTTGCTTGGGGTGGCTTAGCAGGAGCTCTCCTACCACAGAGATAAAGCCACCAGGACCTTTCCACGGGAATCAGCTCTGCCCACCCATTTGCCTACACCGGAGGGGAGAAGAATAGCAAACCACTGCCCCATGCTGTTCCTTTTGCCCTCATCAAAGACCAGCACAGTGACTTCAGACTCCTCCTATCTCCCATTCCCCACTGACACCCTTTACCCAAACTCCCGCAAAAATTAATCAAGATGTTGTTGAGTCTTTATCCAACCTGTCTTGAAGGAAAGGGGCTCAATGGTACCAAACCCGGGTGCCAGTCTAGAAACCTTACACCTGAAATAGGTCATGTTTTGTCAGCAACAGTATTGGATCAATTTTTCTACACATTTCCAATAAACACCCCCTCTCGACTCGAGCAAACAGTGTTGCAAATCAGTTTATCATTATCTTGTACAAACCATGAAAATTAGAATCATGTGAGCAGAAGGTTAGATTAATTCTCCTTTCTCATTATAAGCACAGGTGTAGCACAAACACCAAGTGAAATAAGCAATTAAAAAAAAACCCCCCGTTTTTTTCCCCCATTAGCTGCCTTAGCTCCATGACCAATTAGAAAATTGTTTAATATCTGTAATCTGCATTTGCAGAAAGCAATTTTCACAGTAACCGTTCGAAGTAAAACAACACCACAAAACCTCAGCCCTTTTTTTTTTTTTTTTTGTGAGTCTGGCAAGGCTCTTGCTGTGTTTACTCCCATCCTTCTCCTGCCCCACTGCTAGGACGTGGGAGTGTGGCAGGAGGAGAGGGGTAGCTGTGAGAGTGGTCACCAAAACAACTTCTGTCCCAAATAAATGCTGAGCAACAGCCGGCATGTACAACCTCAACTTCACTTTTTCTTCCTTCTCCAAACTACAAGTACTTTAAAGATGAAGGGGCAGCGCCTCAAAATAATAAACTGTACTATATACAGTATTGTTTATATACTAATATACTAGAATAAACTATGCATCTAGAGTTTACCAATAACTACCCACAAGTTGTGCCTATGGTAAAACATAATCTCACCTGTTTGTCCCACGCTACCTGCTTTAAGAACACTTTACACACAGGTACTTAACAGTTATCTCCTTCCTACGCATTTGTGTTAAGTATTTTCTATAAGTAGCAATTCTGCCAAACAGCTCCGCGTTTGGATGTCTTTGGGGGGAATTCAGACACAAGAACATTTTCCTTCTGGGCAAAGTAATAAAATGACATTCTCGCTCCTCCCACTAGAAGTCAAACGGAGGTCAGCTCCCCATCCTTGTATCTGTTTAAATAAACTGGTCCAGCTGTTTGTTTCCAGGATGCCCTTTAACCTTCTGTCCCATCCTCCCTGCCTTTGTAACACAACGCTTTACTTTGCATTATAGAAGACTCCAAACCACTACGCATTAAAAAAAAAAAAAAAAGGAAAAAGAAAAAAAAAAAAAAAGAAAAGAAGAAAGTATTCACTTTCAAGTTTCTTCCTGCATCCCAAACCTGGAATTCGTAAGAACCTATCAGATTAAAACAATTAGCTTGCCTTGAGAGAGCACAATGCAGGCTGTGATGTTTATAAATCACATTTGAGAACTCTCTGCAAGCAAAACTGGGAGTTAGCTCTGGCTGCAGAAATACACGGGCATGTGGTTAATTTCTTCATACTCCCAGTTTTTTTTGTTCGAGAGAAGGGCCAGGATCTTTTGATCACTCTTTGAATTTCCAAAGTGCCAGGCTGATTTGAACGTCAGCAAAAAACAATGGAACAGAAAAACTAACAGGAATAATCTCCCTTCCCCTTTTCCCAAAATGCTCATATTCACCTATCTTAAGAGGAAGATACTCTAAAAATCACTCTAATCTTTAAATATTCAGAGAAATCGGGACCTAAAAAAGATATTTTCATACTAACTACTACTGAAAGGGAGTATTACCAAAATACAATTTAGCATAAAAACTTGAGAGAGATGTATAGCCTTACTTACGTGAATAAAGACCAAATCAGGCTCAAAGGCTTGCATGAAGTATTTTTCCCCACACCAGTGCTCTGAGTTGTGGTATCTTTGCTCTGATGAGGAAGGGTTGGGTGTTTTTTTTTTGGTTTGAGTTTTTTGCCTCAAAAGAGTTGGATCAATAGTGGCGAAACAACACAATATCCCTCAGTGTACAAGTTGCACTCAGCAAAGTGATGCCTTGGGCTGCCTTTTTTTTTTTTTGTTTAGTAAGGGGAAGGATCTGGCACGGAGAAAACATTTGAACAGTTGGGCAAACACAGAACTTCGAAGTATTTCCTAACTTTTCCAAGCTAACTTTTCCTCGTTCTTTTCAGACACACGGGGTTGCACTTTCTGCCACAAAAGCAAGGAAAAACCCAAGCAACTCCACCTGCGTAACCCCAAAGAGGAGGAGGAAACCCTCTTTTCTCCCATTTGCATTTTACTAGGATGTTTTCTCTTAGGCTTCTGGCCTGGGGTCTGTCTCCAGAGGTCACGGGCAGACTTCCCTGGTTGGTGCATGGCCGGTCCCAGGGGTGAGCTCCAGCCACAGCCCCGGGGATGCAGCAATCTGCCCCTGCACTCTGACCTTCAGCTTGGCCGCCCTGGCTGCCACGCACAAGTTTTGTTTCTTCTCAGCAAGAGGCTGCATGGCCGGTGATGACAAAAGACTTATTTTAGTTGGAAATTGGCTACAATAATAGCAGCCAGAGAGCGAGGATTTTCAGAGGGTCACCAAACTCTCGGAAAGGCACAGCTCGCTGGGGGCTCAGGTTACAGCCCGAGTGACATTTCCCGCACAGATCTGTTCTTTCTCCCTTCCCCTTGTATTTCACTTCTGTTGAGTGAATAAAACAAGACCTTCCTCTGCTGTCACGAATTTCCAAAGTCACCTTTGCTCAAGAATCGACAGAGCGATTGCGGGGACTTCCCAATTTGCAGCCTTGGAATGAAATTTTCCAGGACCAGCTGTCTGAAAGGAGATGCTGAGACTTGGCGCTCTATTGAATTTTTCTCTGCCCCCCAGCTCTCCTGAAATGAGGAGAGTTTCACACCATTACTGACTTCTGCTACTTGGAGTCACAGGCTGCTCCCTCTCAATGTTTGTCCCAAAGCTCTGTGTTTCACTAGCAGAGCCAAGAAATTCCCGAAAATCTCCCTGCCTCATTTTCTCCTTGAGCTCCTCCTGGCAAGCCAGGCGTAAGAAGAATGAGAAAACCCACATTACCTACAAACCCCAGAGCTGAAACCTCTCATGCCCCTCTGAAGGAAAACAGTGTCCCTCTCGACAACAAACAAATCATCATTTTTATAACGGATGCCAAGGCAAACGCAGCACTCCAAGCCGGCAAATAATTCACTTGTAAAACCAGTTGCACTCTTCTCTGCATAGTGGGATCCTCCACTTATGCAGCAGCAAAACAACATTCCCTATTCAGCACTTAATTCCTCAACGCTTAACGGGTTTATCTCTAATAAAACCAATTTAAATGGAAAGTGTGCTATAAACCAAGATTATTACACTTCAGTAACTGCTTTATTCCTTATTTTAACATATTTTCATTTTTTTTCCTCTGTGTTTGTTTTCCAGAGGTTTTTTAAAGAGTCAGTCAAAGAAAAGAACACACACCAACACAGAACTTACTTGACCGAATACTTTCAAATGTTTTAAAAACAGCCTTGAAAATAGCAAGCTGCCTCTGTAATTATGAACAGAAAAAATAACTGCAGGCTTTCGAATGGTAATCACATCTCCCCATCCCTAAAATGAGAAATAAATGTTAAAAGAGTGCTTACTGCTGTTATTAGAAAGTTCTGATCCTGAAGTCAGTTAGTGAGCTTAATGACCCGTAACTACCAGTCATTAGCAATCCATGCTCTCTGTACTCCCTTTATTTGTAAAGAAAAAAAAAAAAAATCCAAGACACTCGAGAAACTTTGTTCAATTTAAAGTCAAACCTTATGAAATCATGTTTGGCAACTTTTCTCGGTTTCTCCTCCTCCTCCTCCTCCTCACCAAAGACAGTTCAGGACTGCAATACATCACTCACAACACTAAATGGAGGTAGGGAGGGAAGAGAGTACAAGGGCTGCTCGCCGCCCACTCCAGACACGTAATATTGGAATACACTCCAAAGGCAGAGAGCCCCATCCATCAGGAGCATCAGAAAGATCTCCTGCAAGCTCTCCTCTTCCTCCCTGCTCTGCTGGCACGGCACCACCAGTGTCAAGGACTGTATGTGGGGCTGAGGGGCGTCGCGAGACAATACTGGAGAGCGAATTAAATAAAATACTATGCAAAAAACTAGTGATGAAAAACCACTAATTAGCTGACAAATTTGATGTAAAGCACTAATGAAAGCCATGTGTGGCTCCGCAATTTAGTTTCAAAAATAGCTTCTGACTTCAAGCATTACTATGTGACCCCACCAATGGATTCACGTTGTGCATTCAGAAAAGTTTGCTTTCAAGCAGGAGAGTGCTATCGAATCTCTCCCCAAGCCAAGTCTGCTAATGCAGCGAGCACATCCAGGGCAAAAATAGAAAGCAGAGAGATGAGATCAGGTATGTGCTCCTCGTAAGAGAGCTGGCCTTGCCCTACATTTTTGGCTGGCCCAGCATGCACCAGCTCCACCTTTAGCCACCTCCCCTTCTCCCCAGCACTTAAACTTGGGAGCTTGGCAACTCTGACGGTGCCTCGCCACCCTCGCTGGGAAGAATTTCTTCCCAATACCTAATCTAACCCGAATCTCCATCAATTTAAAGCCACCTCTCTTTGTCCTATCAATACCGGCCCCGTGGGACAAAATACAGCCTTGGGGTAGCAGTGAGCCTGGTGGTGTCCTCTGGACACAGAAGGGATGGTTGGTGGCTTTCTATTGAGCTGGGACTCTCGAGCTCCCGGCCCTGCTTCTCCCTTGGCCCCAAAGCTCCCTTAGCTCCATCTCTCTGCAGGGCTCATTGTGGGTTTCTTAGCTTATTTTGCCTGTTCTCCATCAGGATGGAGCTAAGGTCTATTTCAATGTATTCGGCTGGTTCTGAATGAAAATTGTGGAAGTGACTTGGCGGGGAGGAGTGAAGAGCCACTGTGCCTGGGGAAGAGCTCCCTGGAGATGAACCTTCCTGCTCTGCCCATCCCCTGTGCTCTTCTGCATCACAGGTGAGATGCTGTTGGCCTTCCCGGTAAGCTCTCCTTCTCCTCCTCCTCCCCTCCCATCCCTATATTCCCCACAAAAAAAAAGCCCAGCCAGCATGGAACATTTCCAGCGAAAATCCGGATCCGGTATCCAGGCGTCTCCCCGACGATGCCAGGGAGTCAGAGCAGCGTTGCAGGTCTTGGCTGCGCTGGGGAGAACTCTCAGCAACCTCATTCCCTGACACCACAACTCCCTGGGGGTGCAAGGCAGATGTAAACTCGCCCTCAGCAGCCAGATGATGTAAGGGGAAATCTTTACATGGCAGAGCGCCAGCGGAGCTGACCTCCCGTCTCTTCCCTGCTCCTAAATCCCAGCGCAGCTGTACTCTGCTGATCTCCATGTGCCACAATTAGCCTTTAAGGAATATGGCAAGGATTCATGTAGTAGAGCAGCACTAAGGCTGCTCTCACTCCTGCCTGGGACAGCACTGGCCCCCATGAAGCGCTGTGGGCTGGGTACACGAAGTGCTGGCAGACAAAATCCTGCCTCCCACAAAAACACTTGTAGCAGAGGGTGTGCAGGCTCTCTGAGAGATGCACATCTCCCAGCTCAGTGTTTTTGTCACAGCTCTGAGAAGGGTCTGAACACCAACTTCCCATCTGATCCTTCAGGAGAGCTTCTCTGGACTCTGCAGCTTGGGTCCTGATGAGGTGCACGCCAGCAGTGCAACTCAGCAGCTTTTCTCCAGCAGATCACGTCAAACCAACACACCAAGCCCCACTTGATGGCAGGGATTAAGCTGGGAACGGGTGAGAGCTGGCAGTAAAATACTGGCTATTTCTTTGAAAACATTCCTCCCCATTTCAGCAATTTAATGTCCTCTATCTACTCAGCATAACCTCTCCTTTAGGGGAATGCGGAGCTTGTGAGAAGCGCCTGCGGGATCTCTGAGCTTTCTCATGCCATACAAGCGCTCTAATCACAGGGGGTCCTCCTTGAGGTCCAAGGTTTTTCCATGCAGCAGGTTGCGAGCCTTGTCCAAACAGCTTTTCCTCCGTCCCCTCCCTCCCCACCCCACATACAGCATGGGAAGTGGAAGCTGTGCCTCGCCCTCCAGCCCAAGCAAAGGAAGAGAGGCTGCTCCCACATCTGGCTGCTGGTTTAAATATGTCTCCTCTCACTGAGGAGTGTAAGAAAGGACCTGTCTGTGCTCCTGGATGAATCCCTTCGTCCTCCTCATCCCCAAAAGGCAACGAGGGAGCATGGAATAACTCCACACCCCACACCAGCTCCTGCAGCCTGCAGGAAAAGGAGAAGCAAGCCCAGGGTGGCCAAACCAAAACTCTTGACAAGTGTCTTTGAGAGAAAACACTCTCAGGACCCTCAAAGAAAAAACATACTGAATATA
The DNA here is from genome assembly GCF_029207755.1 of Chamaea fasciata. NCBI lineage: Eukaryota > Metazoa > Chordata > Aves > Passeriformes > Sylviidae > Chamaea > Chamaea fasciata. The sequence goes on along the minus strand of NW_027094088.1, from coordinate 3,120,810 downwards.
CCTATATGGGACCTGTGCTCTGCACATGAAACAGGCTTTGACATCTTGGGCTCTATAGCCCAAGACACTGGTTTGGGGTGTTTGAGGGAAGCTTTATTCCTGTGGTTGTGTCTTCCCCACCACAATGAAGACAACAGATCCAGGCACATTGATGTATTTTGTGTGATGTGGGCACCTGAAAAACTGGTTTGAATTCTTTTTCCCTTTTCTTTTCCCCCCCTCTCCCCAGAAACCACAAAAGATACATCTCTGAGTCACAGCCAACCTGAAAAACAACCCCACACTTCTGAACAAACTCTCAGTGCCCCAAGACATTCCACTTCAAAACATTGTTTTCTAACCACTACTAATGGCCTACTTTGTAATCTACTTTATCTAAACATAATTTCCCATTAAGTGAAGTGATTAATTTGGCTTATAATCCTACTACTGACAGCATTATATTCAGGGCAGAAGAAAAGACACCCTTGGAAAACAACACCAACAAAACACACACAGGGAAGTCAGAGGAATGTCAAAGATTAAAAGAATTTGTGAGACCAGGGGACAGAGAAAGGCTAGGGATCAACCCCCCGATGGTACAAACCACTTTTATAAACCAGGTGGGAAGTCAGATATCTCTGGAATAAATCTGAATTCAAAAGCAGCTATTGGTAGCCAAAAAAGACACACGGATTACAGTGCCAGGGCAGGGGGGAAAAAAAAAGTAACCCATGAAACTGTTACATGACCTAGATTTCACTGAACAACTGTGGAAGCAATATTTTTTCAGCATCTGCTGCCATTTCTGTTGTTTTTGAAAAGCCAGAGGAAAGGCAGAATCCTGGTTGGTGCTATGGCTGGTGTAGCCAGCCTTGCATCACTTACACCAAAACCATTCCAGGGTAGGCAGGGCACCCTCAAAAACATGAAACACACGCCCTGGAAAGCATGTCCTCACCCTGCCCCTCTGGCTGTGTCTCATTTTTGAGAAGAGAAAATTGATTGAACCAAGGAAAAGGCAACATTTTGACTCTTCCAGGCTGAGTTTTGAACCAGGCAGTTTGTTTTAGGCAGGTGCAGCCTGGAGCAAGAGTTTGATTTGAGTGCAGGAGAGGGTCTCTGAGGGCACCTCTCCCCACGTGTTGGTGTTTCAGCTCGTGATGGTTAATCACTCTACACCAATCTCAGCAACTGTTGACACAAAATAGGTGGAGATCAGGTCTGTGCAAGCACAAAATACCAGAAAGGCAAACTATATGTAAACACACTTCAGATAGCTATGACAAAAATAGACCAAAGCCTGACTTGCAAAGCAATGACAAGCCATTACTCTCCCCTTCTTTTTTTTTTTTTTTTTTTAATATATTAAGGGAATGTAAATTTTTTAAAGTATATATCAAGGATATCTCTTGCACTAAAAAGAAACCAAGAGCTCTCCCTTTGTTTCCAATGCAGCATTTCCACAACACAATCGTGTCCTGAATGGGCATTTTTTCAAAGCCAAGCTCTTGTTTTGAGATGGTGCACTCCTGAATCTCAGTATTTTTTCACAAGAAGAAGCAAGCAAAGCATTCTGACCCCTACCCTGATCCTGCAGAGCAAAGCTGGAGCAGGAGAGGAGAAAAGAGCAAGAGGCAAATGTTTCCCCGGTGCTATTTCATCTTATTTCCCCGGCACCTGACATCACATTCGTTACAGAACATTAATGCACCAACTGAAAAAAAAAGTTTGTTGAGTACAAGACCATCCCAGAAGAGGGAAAAGAGGTTTTTTTCTTGGCTGCATATTAACCTTTTGCTAGTCAGGACTGTTGGCAGGTAAACTCTGTTTGCACTGTCTGATGCTCTGCAGTGGGGAACCGACCTTACTTCCTCTCAACAAAGCACCGATGTGACTAAATAATAAATAATTAAATGATACCAGGTTTTGGGGCTCTTTTTGCTCCGTGCTCAAGGGTGTCACTAATTAGTCTGTTCGCTTGGGCAGAATGATTTCACCACTGGTTTTGAAATAAATGGTGTTTCCTTTGCTGGTTTTTCCCAGTCTGAATCCAGGGGCTGTCAGAGCAATGGTTAGAAACATCCTTTTCCTCGGTGCTCCTGAATGGGAGCAAAAAAACAACAACCCTTGTTTTGGGGTAGTTTTGGGGGTGTGGAGACTGACAAGCCTGGACTGAACAAGAAACCCAGGGTCTGTTGGTCTCCATCTTCTCCTCCCCCTGAAGTCCTGGAGGCCAAGGGGAGCATTTCCCCAAGAAAACTCTTTACTCACCTCCCCTGAGCACCTGACCCCTTTGGAAAAACACCCACGGCAAAACTGGTACCACTACTCCTTAAATGGACTAACCAAACCCAAACCCCACATGTTTGAACCACTGTGCTGTACTTTTAAGTGGTTTTGCTGAACTAAACAAAAGGAAATTCCAGCCTAAAAATCCGGCGATCCGACGGTACCTGATGGCTCTGCACTCACAGCTCTTCCCCCTGTAAGCTATTTGCTCAGCTTTTCTAATAATACCTTGACTGCCTGGCAGCTCTCCAGGGCTGTCTAAGGCAATATGCAAGCTAAACATTATTTTTTCATCTGATTTCAATATTTCCTTATGAGAAACTTACACGGGATTTCACCTAGCGAGCATTCCTGATTGCTGTAATTTAAGAACAGAGAAATAGACTACAGATGTAATATTATTATTACAATTGGCATTCAAGGTGAAAGGCATAACAATTAGCTAAGACTTAGTGAAAACATAAATGCAAAAATCTGCTTGAAAAATCCGACACATGGTAGGTTTAGAGCAGCTAATTTACCCCACACATTGGGAACTGCTCAAACGATGTAACAATTCACCCAGCAAGATACTTTTTAAAACAGTTTTCTCGGTGCTCTGAGGGCGTTTTCTTGGAGAGGGATGATTTTCATACTGCAAACACCTACTGTCTTATTCTCTGGAACATCAAGCAATATTTATTTGTCAAACCCAAAACATATATTCTTTCTTATTCTTATTTTTTTCCCTGCTTTTGCATGTATTCCCATTAACAAAGCAGTGTTTAAATAACAACTGTATACATGTTCTAGAATCACACAGAGGAGAAAAGCAAATTTTCTCCAAAATCTGATGGCTACGTTCGTATTGCTGAAGTTGAGAGGATAATTTGTGAATGTTTTAACATTTACAAGTAAATAAGTACTTGTATTTACTATATCTGATTACTGAGAAAAGTATTTGTTATGTTCTTACACAGATTCAAATTGCATCTTGACCTTTTCTCATTTAATCTGTTTACTGCAACAAAAAGCAGCAACAGATACATCTGAAAACAAGCAGATATTTTATTCTCCAAGGGCTAAAATGCCCTGAGTACCATGTGCCTGGCAAACCCAAACACCTATTTATTGTAGCCTACAATTCGGTAGGCAACAGGGGTGAAAAATCCAACCCTGCATATAGGACCAGCACCTGCTTTTGCTATGCTCCCTCCCCTGCTGGCCTCCTCCCCCACTTACACCCTAAAAATAGTCCTTAAGTGGGACTAAAGTGGTGCACTGGTCATGTGCTGGCCTTTTGCTCAGGGTGAATATCACCCTCAGTGAAGGAATTGAGCAAAGATGATGCCTGGGCTAAATGCCCAGCCCCAGGAAGGAGCTGTTCCATCCCCTCCGGGGGCCTGGAATGGGGCTCAACACATGGGGAACACCAGACAACATCATCAGTTGGATTTGGGGTTGTTTGGGTGTGTTTTAGATGCACCAAACCCCTGGCATGCTATGATATAAAAACCACTGAGGGAAAAAGAGGGGCCTGGGGCTGCTTCCCAAAAGGGGGAGAGTTGTGCAGCCATTCCTCTTTGCCCTGCCCCTTCGTGGAGGGGCTTTTCTGCATCTGCCCCATCTGCATCTGGTCCCATCTGCACCTCTCCATCTGCATCCCCCAGCCTGCGTTCCCCCATCTGCTCCGTCCACAACCCCACCATCTGCAGGCCAGGAGGAGAGCAGATGGAGAGGACACCCTTCCCGGTGGTGCTCCCCATTCATCCCGGGGTTCTGGGGAGCATTGCCCCGTGAGAAGGGCAGAATCCTCCTGTCCCCACCACGGAAAAGCTCCTCCTCCCCCGCCCCTTGCAACTACTGCAGCAAAAGCTCTACCACTACTCTCGCCCATGAGCAAAGGAGTGGAGGCAGAAGGGAAATTTCCTGCTGGAGGAGAGTTGTGAGGGGACTAAAAGAATAATAAATTATTTCTCTGAGTCTGTGCTCTGAGCTGGCCGTGCCACACACAGCAAGGCGGCCAAGCCTTCCTATCCCAAGTCCATCTCTGATTTTCCACACTCATTTTCAGGCTGGTCTTAGAGCCTTTTTGAAATGTCTTTCTTACAAGGTTTCAGCAAAGTCCACTTCATCTGACCCCAAGAATAAGATAAGGGAAAGTTTTTTTGGCTACATTATTTGATAATTTTTTCCAATGTGTTTGGTTGGTGTTTGTTTTGAGGTTCCTTTGCAAGCCTAGGAAATTATATACAAGACTAACATTTAAAGAAGCCAAGAATATAAAATCAAGAACTCAAGAGTTAGGAGACCATATTAGTAGAGTTGTTTGCACCCTAGTTTTTAATGCATTTCATTATAGCTCAGCCACCAGCTCATGCTACCATTTTTGGTAGGGCTCAATGCCTCCAGCACCCCAATGACAATTATGTCTGTGACAAGAACGGGGCGTTATAAAATAAAAGATCTATTTCTACAGGTTAGAAACATTGACAAAGTTGAATGACTAAGGCAGGAAGCAAGTCCTGGCTCATACAGCCAGATGCTGCACTGCAGAAGAGGATTCAGCTCTGCTGCCTCCTTGGACTGATTGAGAGCTACTGAGTAAATCATTGAGCCCAAAACTTTCACCATAAGTTACTGATTTCTCGCTTCTCTCCTGCGCACCCCACAGCGGACATCGGCAACGTAAGCCACCAAGGCACTCAAAATTTGGGAGTTTCCATGAAACGTGAAGTTTCAGTGACCATTGGACTCTAAATGAGAATAAATTGCTGTAACTCTGAGTCACCTCACAGTCCCAGACCAGCCCAAAATTTGTGACTGTGCTGGAGTCACCTCTATGACAAAACTTTCATTTCTCTTTGCAGGGTAACTGCAAAAAATACTGTGCAGACCCACCACCTTGTGTGCATATATTAGCACGTGGAGGTCAGGGAAGGACTTGGGTATTTCAGCAGTAAGTGCCATAGGAAAGCCCAGCAGTAATTATTAATTCCATCTTCAAGCACGGGTTGAATACAGCTCAACAAACGAAGCAGGGAAGAATGAGGGCAAGATAAAATATTGACTAGCTGCTCCAGCATTGTCTGGGCTGTGCCCTAGATAGCACGAGGGTATTTGGAAAGAAAAGCAGAATGGAAACACCTAATAAAGGCTGGAGCTTTAAGGACTTGAATTCTCAATTTTTTTTTTCTTTTTCGGATCATTTTCATGCAGCACTATTTAGAGAGACAGTCACGTCTAGACATGCACATATAGGGAGGTTATATAGCACATTATTCTGCAAGTATACAAACATCTATCCGAGTGCAGCAAGGCTTTTCTGCAACATAAACAAGCATCTGACACCTAATGCAGCCCTTGATTAGAATTGCTCTCTCTTCTTCATAGACTACCACCAGTAATTATTCACCATTAGCTCTTAATGGGAAGGGATTCAGCTGGGATGTAGTAAACAAGAAAACCATATAGATTGTTCAATACAGCCTGCCTGGCCCTCAGCTGAGGTAAAAGTGATTGGATGACACCTGAATGTTTCAATTCATTGTTTTTATCACCTGGGAAAAGCACCTTATTAACCTGTACCTGTTCAGGTCTCCACCACGTCCATACAGGCATCATACAAGTGGCCCTTTCTTGTTCATATTACTGTGCTTGGAAACCCTGAACTGCCATGGGGTTAAACAGCTGAGAGGACAGAGACCTGAATGGCTCATTTGGACTAATGACATCTGAACTCTTCTATCTTCATACCTTCCACAGAATTATTTTTATTTTGCAACAGGGTAAGGGCTCCCTCTCTCCACAACCTGACTGAGGCAAAAAGATGGTCCTAGAAGGCAACACTGGTGATGCACAAGCAAAGTTATCGTATGGGAAAAAAAAAAAAAAGGGGGGGGGAAAATGCTCTGTGTGGATTATTTCATTACTTTAAAAAAAAAAAATTAAAACGACCCAATGAAAAGAGTCATGGTAAAGGGACTGTGGTATTTTTAAAGACATGTGCCTTTTCACAGATTTATTTCCTGGCACATGTCACATCATCACCCCATTCCTGTGACTCCACCACCATCAACAGGGGTTCTGTGCATCAGCCTGGGGAGCCCCAACACCAGGGCAGTCCACATGTGAAAATCAACATTTTTTTTTCGTTACGGCAGAGCACTGAGGTATGCAACCAGTGCATACTGGAAAGGCATTCAAAATATGACAAAAAAATTTTTGTTTAAATGCTTTCAATCTGCAGAAAACAAATGCTCTCTTCACTGACTGGTCTGTGGCAAACTTCTAATTCCAGCCAGAAAATCCAGCATTCCCAGTCTGGGCTAACGACCATGCTACCAGACATGAGTTTATGTTTTTCATGCACATTTCATGTATTCCCACATGCTGTGTTGCTGCCAATAATTTATGACTGATCTGCACCCAGCCTGCCCTTCAGCATTTTATTTAATCTCTGCAACAGTGATTTACAATGACTCATCATTAATACAAAAATGTACATGTGTGTTAACAAGTTTGGAAGAATCTAAGGAGGAAGGGAATTTTTTTCTTTTTTTTCTTTTTTTTTTTTTTTTTTGTGAGTTGTGGCTGAATGACTTATGAACCCGCTTAAGAAAGGCAAAAAAAAAAAAAAAACCCAACAAAAAAACAACCCAGAAATTATATCTCAGCTCTTCCCTGCAGCAAAACATTTAGGTCGGAAGAGTTTCTTCTGCACATTGCCTTAGAAGAAAAGGGATGCAGCAAAAAATGTTTGAGAAGGTCGCTCCATCGCCCCCAGGATTTGGGAGGGGATGAGAAGCTCAGTGGCCACCTCATGGCTGGGTATTCCCCGTGCAACCTGCACACTCAGCAACAGCTCCACAGTCTCCTTGTTCCTCAGCGCCCATTCCAAAAAGCAGGGGCTGAACTGCCGTGTTTTGGCATCTCTGCCCACCACCTGTGACTTAGGAAAGCCCCGCTGCCTCTACAGTGTTAAATCCTCTTGCCTCAGGGGAGAGGAGGGGAATTGTCTCAATAATTTATACAATTGTAACGCTGAACTAGCTCAGGCAGAGGAAGTCTGCCCTACATCCACAAAACTCCAGTTATAATGTATTTTGACCTCTTTTTTTTTTTTTTTTTTCCCTTGCACACAAGGAACTTATAAGAACACACCCCACACAAAGCCAAAGTAAAAAAAAAAAAACCTCCTCATATTCGAGGAGAGATGGGTACTGAAAAAACACCCTGGAAAGAAAAACTGAAAGAAAACCCACTGAAGGCCACTCTGGAGAAATTCCACCAGCTTTGGCCGAATCCATCCTATGTCCAGCATCTTGAAAAATTTCTTTTGATGGACCATCCCAAACTGACACATCTGTCCATGTTGAATCCCACACCCCCAGACCTCACAGAAGCAACACATCCGTTCTCCACCCCATCCTTAAACAAGCCCCTGATGAGTATCCACAGCTCCTCAATTCCAAGCACCCATTCTTAAACTGAAGGACAACCATTTAAATCAGGATAACACCTGCATGAAGGCTGGAGGATGTGAAGTTGAAGCAAACACTGATTTTTTTTTTCTGGCTGAGCCAAAATACTGTGGGTCACCCTACCCTGTAACACGTAAATTTTATGTTTTGTGCCCTTTATTCCCCCCAGTATGTTGGGAGCATACTTCATATACACGAAGTATTTGGCGTTTTCCTTTATTCAGCATCTTAAAGGGCTTCAAAAAATTGATCTCCCAGGGCTGCTGTGGGGTCACAGAAATTGATAACCCTTACAAGCTATGCTTATGTGAGCCCGCCTGCGTCTCCCAGATAGTGCACTTTGTAAATTAATCCTCCAAAGGCAAATATATTGTAAGTAGCTTGTTATCTCTAAAGTACTAAATTGAAGAATACATGGGATTATATTGACAGAAATTACATTTTCTGTAATGGGGTTTAATATATCTGAAATCTCTCCCATAGGCTCCGACGCTCTCTAAGAGAGGAGGGTTTGTTAATGTAGGTGCAATGGACATCAAGACCAAATTTATTCACTAAAATGGATTAGGCCATGTAATCAGAGCTTCAGTAATATTAATCTCTGACACTTATTGAACAGGAGGAAGCAAAAAAAAACCCAACTTTTGTCTGCAAACTGGCATTCCTTTTCCCCAGCAGGCTTGCTGTTTGCCTTGGCCATTTTCTGGGTATTACTTCAAAGAGGATAAGGTTTCCCATCATAAACACTAATCTAAAAATATTAGGACAATTAATTAGATACACTTAGTTTTACAAGGTATTAGATTGCAATACACTTCAAGTATGACACTTGTTCTGGGACAGTGGGAGGAACCCACATTTTGATGCAGTATCAAAGGGCAATAAATCAAACTATTTAAAAAAGAGGTTTGCTGCTGTGTGATCCTTAAATCACGAGTGATTTTCACTGGTTGCCTTCACCACACCCCAAGCAGATAGCAACCCAAAATCCACTGCCAAAACAGCACAGATCCTGATTTCCTTCTAACAAATCACCACCAGAACAGAGCAAGAACTCCACCAACCCTTAGCTGGAGCAAATAAATAAAATTGTTCCACACTGCGCTTCAGCAGCAAAGAACCAGATTGTCCTCAAAGTTTATTCGCAAACTGGATTTTGAAAACAAAACTGATGAAGGGATACAAGAACGTCAGTCAAAAAGAGAAACCACTCTAGCAACACTATAAAAAGCATGAGAGCTGCCCCAAATAACAATGTGCTCAGCAGAAATGGGACCAATTGTCCCTTTTTTGCCCCCAACACCTGAACCTCTTCCAAGACCAATGTTCTACAGATGGATGTAGCTTCCCATTGAGGAACAGATATCCTTAGCCAGAAAGAGGGCTGGTATCAAATGTGAATACACTGAGATCTGCCCAAAGGAAGGGAAAATAAAATACAGTAGCGAACCTCACACTTTCTACCGCCTGCAACCACTCACCTGGTTACATCCCTTTTGTATCAAAAAACTGTTGGGGAGGGGAACAACAAGGGCAAGGTGTGTCCCCAAAACCACAAGGGAAGAGCCAGAGAGACACTGAAACACTGAGGAAAAATTAGAAACAAAATTACTTACCAATTGTTCACTTGAAGTATAGTGAGCCCTGTGTCTTGTGCCAACTGCTTTTTCTGCTCTTCTGAAGGGTAAGGGTGCTATAAGACACCAAAATAAAGACAAACATTTGAAACAATGTGCTTTTTTTTGGCCTCTTTTTTATTTTAAATTATAAAAAAAAAAACCCACACAAACCAAATCAACACGGAAGCGTGACATCTATTATTGAAAGGTGAAAATGCTGAGGTGTGTCACTCTTTTATAATTATTAATGGGCTACTACATCACTTAATTAATGGCAGTAAAAGACAAGCCAATTATAAAGATTAGTGAAGTGGAGAAATAACTGCTTAGGATACTGACAGTACCTTGATACTTGAGAAGGATATTTGTTGCATTAGCTGAAATTTTTTTGTACTTGTCTCAAATGACCGATTAGAGTCAAATAATCCAGTTTTTATTCCTCTTTTTTCTTTTGTTTTTAACGGAACAACAAAGAATGTGATAAAGCACTTCTCTGTAAAACTCAAGCACGCTGATGTTTTCTGAGATAGTGAAGGCAAAACTCGCTAGTGCCCCAAAATAATTTGCAAATAAGATCAGCATCCTGAACATAAACAAATGCCTGTGTGTTGAACACAGGCCAATGCAAGGTCAACAATCAGCACATTTTTGCCTGACATTAGCATGGCTGTGCTGTGCTAATCCTAAGAGACAGAAAATAAATACTCCTTTAATTGAAGATAATGTTATAATTCAATCATAAGTTTCTTGTGAGAACTTGATTTGCTTTCTCAGAAAATTGGCTTCTGCATGAATACAGATTGCTTAATAAATCAACAGCAAAAACCACAGCCAAGTCTGAAATGTAGAAATATCGTTTCTGTCCTTCCCATCCATGCAAAAATGTCACTGCCTCGAAAGGAAAATGGCCAAATACTGCAAAGGTAACAGTTTCAAGGAAAAGTCCTGTTTTGAGGAGCCGGTTCAGCTCCTGGACCTGGATGCCCAAGTCTGAGTACATATCTGACTCTGACCTGGACTGCTGCAAGGTGCTTAACAGCATTTCAACAAAGATCATTTGATACAACTGCTTAGTCCCATCCCAACACCATTTAGCAGTTGATTGTCACAAAGTATTTACTGGTACACATTCATCCTTTTTTTTTTTTTTTTACCCTCCCAAATATTCCCTTTTTCCTCTGGCTGTAGGTTCTTCAGTGTAATATTACATGAGACATAAACTGAAACCTTGTAAAGCATGAGAATTTAAAACCTCATAAAGTTCTACAATCTTATTGGCATTACAGCTACTTAGCAGATTTTTACACGTTCTTGTAAACAGCATGGTCTTGACTTCTCATGGCTAGGCTACAAGCAAGTATCACCTCACATTACCAAACAGGGATTATTTTTCTTGTAACTCCAGCAACTCCTCTTAACTCAACACATCCATTTCAAAGCCCACCACCATGGCCGTCAGCTCCATAAGAGACTTTTTTTATCTTTTTTCACCCAAAAAATGCCGAGGAATTTTCAATTCTTTTAAAAACACTGTTCTCTGGACAGGAAGCCCACAGATGACTTGCACACCTGTAAACCATCCCTTGTATTTTCTGTATATCCCTTTTCAGCTCCAGAATTGTAAAGTGAAAAACAGAGGGAAGGGGATCTGACTTCTTCTTCATGGGCAATTTGCATTTTACACATGCAGAAATATAGCATGTATTTTACCATCTGCCTTCTACACACATTCAGCCACAGCAGCCATACTTATGTCCATCTATCTGAACACAACATTTTTCTTCCCTTCAACAAACCCCAAACCCTACAGAGATGATTTGTAACGTTTTCATCTTCGCAGCTTACTTCTCATTTCATTGCTTTGCTATCAAGCGAGGACGGAATTCTTCTTCTTTTTTTTTTTTTTCCTTATTTTGCTTTGCCACCTTACATGTGATCTAATTTTAAGTAATTGAACAAACTGTGTCTAATTTCATGCAGCAAGCAATAATTACTAGACAGCCTCTAGCTATTGGAATTGAGAAGTCTGTCTCCATTAAGCAATTTTCAATTGTTCTGGACATTTTTTTGTTAAACAGACAAGACTGGATAAAATTAGCCATCAGAATAATATTGTCACTGTAAAAATAATTGCTTTAAAACTCCCAAACTACAAACTCCTCAAACTGTGGTTATGTCGAAGGTCATCTGATTAATTTTCCTTTTTTTTTTTTTACATCCTAGCACAGCATAAACTTTTAATTTCACGATAAATCTGTAATTGCCATAATCACATGACAGAACCGGGATTTCACACAGCTAATCCCTCTTAGCTAAAGGGTCACAACCAGGCAGGCTTTTTTAACCGCGATTCTGTGTGGTTTAAAGTAATCTTAAACACCGAGCAACACCATTATATAAGCTTTCCGTGGATCATACCAGCCGTTCCTTGGTGGACTAAAAATAAAATAAAATAATAGAAATGATTTTGACAAAGAAGCAGCGTGCCACAGGCTAGGTTGCTATAAAAACACTCAAAGCCTTGTTGCGTTCCCACCCACAGGGCTCGGAAGGCCTGTGCTGCAGGCAAAGACAGACATCACATTGCAACAGAGAGGGGAGAGGGAAACCCTGAGAACTGCCATTTTATGAAGAAATAGGAAATTCAGTCAAAACTGCTGCTGTTGGTCTTTGCTCCACCTATGCAGGAATGACCGGTGTCCTCTGAAAACTTTCTAATGGCAGTTTGAAGGAATATAGACAAATGCACATAGATACGGATATATATTTGTGTGAATAGGTTGTATTTGTATGAACATCTATAAAACATACCTTAGACAAATGGTTAAGTTTAAGGTCGTCGCGTGAGGAGGAGCAAGTTGGATTTGATCCTTATGGGTCCCTCCCAACTAGAGACATTCTATAATTTTTCTAAATATGTGAATAAATAGGGAAGGATGACTAGAAAACACTGCAGTGACTCCAGCTGACAAGTCCACCTATCACTCCGGATCACTTTGGGATATCAAGGCAAACTGTTCAATAAACAGTGACTTGAGACCTTTACTTTGCTGTGTACATTAGCTCCTACCATTATCTCTTAAAAGCTTAATTATTTGCAAACAATTGATCAAGATGGGAATTGGAGAAAAGAGACGCAGGACCACCGGGAGAGCAGCAATGCATTAGGAGAGCAAACAGAATTACCTTGAGGTCTTATAATCAGAATTAACGATTGGGAGACCGTGTGCAGGGCAGCACGAGGAGCTGTAACACTCACGCTGGACTGTTTTCCATTTGATCTGCATTAACACCTCGAGTGGAAAGCCATAAAACGGTGATTACAGATGGGAAGGCTGACCCTCCTTCCCAGAACCAGGCCAGCTCGTGTATACCAGACAGGCTTCCTTGCCAAGGCCAGAGGAAAAGGGTAAAATCCAAGGGGAAAAACAAGTAGGAAGCAGGCAGGTTAAAAAAAAAAAAAACCAAAAAGCAAAAAAACCCCAAAAAACAAATAACAAAAAAGGGCATTTAAAGAAATAAGGCTGACAACAGACAAGGGCTCTGAGTTTGGCTCTGATATTTTCTGATCAAGCCTGCCGCTGCTACAGAGCTATAGAGCAGCATCCACCAAATGATATGAGACCTCGTGCTTTTCCCTTCCCATAAATCTAGCACTGAAATGTGGATTGTTTGGCACCATTAATGTGTTTTTGAGGCTCTGTGGTATTACTTTTAATAATGACTTAGTACAGAAAGTGATTGCTTAATAACACCATCAAAGTCTGCATGCAAATGAAAATTATCCCTGGGGGATTTGCCCAGGGTAATATGAACAGTTAAGGAACATTTGAAAAGGTAAAAATAACTATGCAAAATATGAGTCAGAACAGTCATTTTAGCAGTAACAAAGAAATCAAAGTGACAGAGAGAAAAATTTAACTTTCCATCATATTTTCTCGTCACTGTTTTATGAATGGTATTTAGCGAGCAGCAGTCTTAATAAAAGCCCATTTTTAATGCAGCTTGAGAGCATTTTTTAGCAAAACAATAAGATTTTTTTTTTTTTTAAATCACCTTTGACTACAGATGGTGGGTAAAGTCTCCGTTAGGTACAGATGGAAAGCATCCAAGGCCGTCTCTTAACAGCACACCTTGTCCAATTGTACTCCTTTCCTCAAATTTTCCACCCCAGGCAGCAAATGCTGGATGCCAGGACAGGCTTTATCTTATCTGTAACCAGGCATCAACAGCAGTCCCTCCCCTCCTCCTCTGCGACAGCAGAGCATCCTACCAGTGCCAGAAAAATGGGAAAATCATCCTGCCCTTCCCATCCACCCCTGGATTACTAAATCCTCACGGCACCAAAGCAGCCCAGCACCAAGCAGCTCTCCCACAGCGCACAGGCAGAGGCACTGCCCAAGGGAAAAGCTGCAGGCTGTGTCTGGAGGAGGCTGTGGCAACCATCCAGCGTTGCCCTTATCGTGGCTTGGCTGGAGACGACCATTTCAGAAGCCTTTTTATCCCCTTTCCTTCCAGCCCTCTGCCTCCTCCAGGGCTCAGTGTAGTGCACCAAGGTGAGATGACCTTGAGGTAAACTCTGGTAGGTGATGAAGAGAAATCACCCCCTTAAAATTTATGCCCCGGGAGTGTTTATTAACTGCTTTCTAACATCAAAATAAAAAGGAAAAAAAAAATAAATCCCAGCCCTGTGATTTTTCTTGTTTCTGAAGAGAAACCCAGCCTAGCTCAGTATCCACAATAAAGCCCAAGGATCAGCCCTCCAGTGACAAACCGTACATTGACTTCACGCTGAACTCTAAATTCTTGCTTTAGCCAAACTTGCCCAGGGTTAGCTAAGGTGGCAGCACAGCCATTTGGGTCTCTCCCCTTTCCCCAGCTTCCTTCGGGTTCGCATTTGAACTGTTTACATTAACGATCAAGTGGATCTATGAGAAATTACTATTTTTTTTAATATCCATAATGCTTTCCTATTGTCTCTCAGCTTTATGAATTAGTTTTACTGTTGCAGTGAATGCTTTTTTTGTCTCCTGACTGCACATTATCAAAGGGACACTTTGTGCCTTCCATTTGCATTACAAAAGCAGTGCATGGTGTAGTCTAAGAACAGAGCTTGAATTTATAGCAGCCGAGCCCTAGATCCTCACACATTCTGGCCTCCTAAAGAATAACAGGGGGTTTCTGCACTCAGAAAGTAGCCAAAAAATGGTTGGATCACTATCCATAAAGTCATAAGACTGCAACTTCCTTTCTTCATCACGTTGAGAGGGAGCGATAAAGAGAACGTGTGGAGCCCCCCTTGCCTATTTTGCAGGCTGCCTGAATAGGTTTACAGACCATCCCTGTGACCTGCTTTATATTCAGGCAAGGCTGTAAAAAGTTTCCAAGTGGAGGTGACCTGGCAGGGAGGGCGGGGGGGGAGAAGGAAAAAAAATATTCAACTCGGAAGCTGCAAACTCGATCCTGTTTATCCCATGGGACCGGCTCGCACGTTGGAGGAAATACTAAAACACTGAGAAGGAAGTTGTTTTATTAGAAATGCATCTCTGAGGCTGGGAGGGAGAAAAAAAAAGAGCCTGTGCAAAGTTTGCACAGCCTTTTCCTTGGCTGAGAGTAGTGAGTCAGCCTGATAATGCTATTGAAGTGTGAGCTGGCTTCGGCATTTCAAGCTCCTCGTTGCTTTTTTTCATCACAGCAAGAAAACATCGTCCACATATGACACGGTCAAGCTGCACACAAAGCCAGCTTTTTTTCCTCTTTCGAAAGAAAATATTTCCTCAACTTATTGTAACAGTTTAACATCCCCCCAGTAAGGCCTTTCTTTTTTTTTTTTTTTTTTTTTTTTTGCAACATTGCTGTTAATAAATCCCGGCGCTGCCGGAGTTATTGAACCGCAGGCTATGAACACAAAATCAACAGATGAGCTTGGTCTTCTAAAGTCAAAAACGAATCAGAATATGCAGTGTGGCTAGATGCTGCGTTGCTTTGACTCCCCTGTATCCCTGTGGCAAGGCCAATAGGCTGCTGCTTTGGGCTTCTGCATCAGCCCATCCCTGTGAGATGGGCTCTGAGACACTGCCTGTCGTTGCCCCCACAAAAGGGTTTGCAGGCTTGCTTTGGCAACCCTGCCAAAAAATAAAAGGTGAGGAAAGGAGGCAAAATCTGACTCTCCTAAGGCAAATGCAGGGTGTAAAACACAGAGGCAATGCCCCAGAAATTTTAAAATCTGAAAGGTGTGTTCACAGCCAACCTGACTGAAGAGGGGTTGGGATGGTTTTGCAGGCAGAGGTGGGGAGGAGAGATTTTCCTTTGTGGGGGTTTACAAGGAGGGAAAGGAGGTACTGGCAACAGTCACCCTTTTTAATGAAGAAGTTATGCAGGGAGAGAAAAAAAAAAAGCTTCTCCTTTTTTCCCATTTGCCCTTTTGTAAATAATTTTCTTGCAAGAGTTGTCTGTGAACAAGTTTTGGCACTCGCTAACATAAATATCCTTTCCAAGGCTGATGGAGGGACATGGTATGGCTTGGGATGCGCTGCCAATACTTCTCTGGTGGCCCCATCAAATTACTCATAACGTGAGCACTCATTAAGGAAAAAAGTTCAGATCATCCCTTGCACAGGATATTACAGAAGTCAGAAAATGGAAAAACCTTTTAACTCATCTAATCCATCTCCTGGCTGCTACAGTATTATTCCTTCCATACCATATATTATTACCCGCTGCCTTTTCCAGTTGAGCTTTAGCTAGT
The DNA here is from genome assembly GCF_029207755.1 of Chamaea fasciata. Taxonomy (NCBI): domain Eukaryota; kingdom Metazoa; phylum Chordata; class Aves; order Passeriformes; family Sylviidae; genus Chamaea; species Chamaea fasciata. Next base: position 3,104,710 of record NW_027094088.1, on the reverse strand, counting down.
CCAAGCAATGGTGCTCCTGCTATTTCCTTTTGGAGACACTCTGATAGACCTCAGTGTTTGGAGTTTACTCTGGCTCCTACTGGCTTTCAGTTCAAGCCGAGTCTGTGCAGACACTCCCACACCATACCCGGGTAATTGAGTGGAGCTTTTCCCATGTTAAACATTCCTCTGGTGCCTGCATGCACGTGCACACAGAAACACACACACACAGCTTGCACATACACATTAACTTTGCTTAATACACTTAAGAAGGATTTTTTTTTTTTTTTACTCCAGGATCAAGACTATCTGTGCTAATATGACCTGGTCGATGGGCTTTTGCAGCTTCTGCCATTTTTTTCTTTATTATTGTTTTTTCTTTCACAGCCTGAAACTGACCAAGGACGGGGAAATTGAAAGAAAAACGGCATCCAAAAGATTAGCAAAATTCTCCTCAGCGCAGCACACGGCCAAAAACTGTGAGACACTACAGCCAAGCGACACCAAAGGAACCGAGGACATGCATCACCTGACTGCAACAGCCTTAGAGCTAAAATTCACAGCCTTGAAACCCAGCTTTTCAGTTAAGCCAACATCTTTATCAGGCAGCTGGGAAAAGGCAGGAAGGCAAACCCCAGCCTTTCCCTAGGTGAGCAGCTTTTGGGAAGGAAGAAAAAAATATCACCGGCACGCCAAAAGAAATCCCGACTACCTGATAACTCCGTGAAAGCGCTGCTGTTGTTTTTAGAGCCAGCCTAGGACAGATTAGCCCAGGTAAATATCTCCTAACCAGAAGCCTTTTCTCAGCAATAAGTCACTGTCCTTATCTACCTCAAACGACTTTCTAAACAGGTGGGCTCGGAAATAACTCTGCAATCTCTGGGAAACGCCAGTGCCAGAAGCTGCAATCCCATGGAGTTAAGCTGAAAGCTTTTATTTGTGCTTTCCCCTCTTTTTCCCAGGCTGTCTCTGGTGCATCAGGAGCTCCCTCTGTAAGGGAGGGATAAAAACTCTCCCCCCCATGCCTCCATCCCCTACTCTACACACCTGTGTGATCAGGTTGATGGAGGTTTGCTGTATTCAGCCAGATCCAGAATATGAACTTCAGGATTTTGGAGGGAGCAGGAGCTTTAAGCAAGTTTCCCAAGGTGGGAGCACCCTTAAGGAGCAGCCACCAAGCAAACTGGGAAGCCTCCTGCCAGGAGCACGAACTCCTTTTTTCATGGAAGGGACCAAGCCATCATACAAAGAGAGTTCAAGGCAACCAACACATAGAGGTGCCAATGGTTCAACACCAAGATGAGAGGGGTTACACTCCATTTTACATTTTCTATTTGAAAACAAAACAAACAAAAAAAACCCCAGAAAACTACCACCGAGGAAGGAAATGAAAAGATAAAGCTGCTATTTTGCAATGCTGCTTTGTTGGCATGGAAAGTCCTTGAACAGATGCCCTGTCCACCATTAAATATTCACAACATATCCTTGTAGAAGAATAAAGACCACTCACTTATAAGCAAAACCACAATGTGTTCTTCATGAAAAAAAAAAAAAAAAAGAAAGATGCATTTAAAGATCTTAAAAAAAAAAAAAAAAAAAAACAAGAAAGAAGGAGGAAAAAAAAAGAATAAAAAGCCAGGAAAACACCGCTGCTCTCTGAAGAAGCACAGACTCTTGGAAGTAGTGCACATTCTCTGGCGTTAATTTTCCCACTTAAATTACAGTGATGCTGTAGCCTCATCTCATTAGAGATCATTGTCCCCAGTAGACAGTTGTGTTTATGGGGGATTCTTGCTGTTCCACACCTGCTGCTCAGGTTGCTACGTGATAAAGCCTGCATACAAACAGCAGTCTTGAGGTTGCTGGACTGCAACTGATGAGCCCAGGCTAATTCAGGGGTGATTATGTAGTTTACTGGACCACTAAACCTCTTTAAGCTTGTAATTACTGCCTATTTGAGTAAAGAACATTGAAAAGCAATTCACTGCATCATGCCTGCCACAGCTGGAAGCAGGCTGCCAGCAGTCTGCAGGGACATTAAAATCTGCAGGGACTGGGGATTGGAGCACACAGCTCGTAGGCACTGGCACAGCCAAGTGTGCTCTCACATTCCAGCTCACCTTTCCTGACCAGGAGTGCCATTAAAGGTGCAATGAAAAACTATAGAAAAGCAATAAAGATGACAAATAACGGGACGTAATTGAGAGAACTGCATTTTAATGACTCTCCCCCCCCTTTCCCCTCTTCCCTCTCCCCTTATATTGGCTAAAAAAGAAAAAAAAAATTAAACCTTTTGGTCATGACAAGAGAAGGGAAAGAAAAGGCCTTTTGCAAAAAGGGGAAATGTACTGCATGCATGTGGTTCTGTTTTGGAGCTGGGGGTTTCCCTTATGTTTCAAAGCTTCAGAAAGAGGTACGTTTACTTGTAAAGTGAATGCACAGCAAGTCCTTTTACGTATTTGGCAGAAATGATAATGCAGAGGCATCTCAATCCCTGAATCTTCATTAAATCCCCTCACTGAGCCTACATGAAACCCTCCAAGAGTACCCCAGCCCTAAACCACCGCTCTGAAAAAGAACTCCACTCCATGCAGCATCACAGCAGTCCTTACTATCAAGACAAGATCGTGAGTTTCTTTTAAAAATAAATAAGTATCTCTCTGATTCTGTTGGCCTTTGGAGTTCTGACCCACTCTAACCCTCCTTTTCAAGCCTGCCCCTGCAGCTCTCAATAAGCAGGAAGCTATTAAAAAAGGGCACCTTGTTTTTTTGCATAATTAGCAGTTTGGGGAACAGAGTGCAAGGGAAGAAGAGCAGATCAAATGGGACCTATGACACAGGCAGAAAGGTTGGTAATAGGAATTTTCACAAGTGAGTAAACAAAGGTCTGGAGAGGATTGCTCCAGCAGAGCTGGAGAGCAGCACTGGCAAAACCAGAGAGATGCTGCCAGTGTCACCACAGAGCCCCAACACTGCTTGGCCATCACTGGTGATGGGAAGGCTGACCTCAAACAGAGACTGGACATGGCTAGAGAATAAAGTAGGGATTTATTCAAAGGCCCCAGGATCCCCCTTGGGCAGGTCAGGGCCTGGCCAGGGCTAGACTCAAGGTGGACTAAGAATGGTCACAAAACGGCTGACTGGTCCTGAGGTCTTACATTTTTATAAGTTTTGTTCCATTTGCATATTGGGGTTTAATTGTCCAATTCCAGCTTCAGGCTGTGAGGTCCCATCCTTCTTGCTCCTCCCTTCATGTCCACCCTTGTTTGTGCTTTTGGGGCTGAAAGTTGTCCTCGGTCTTCAGCAGGAAAAGGATTTTTGTCTCCCTACTCTGCGAAGAGAGCTGACTGACACTTCCTATGAGGCTCAGAACTGCACCCCTGGGCAGCACAGAATCTGAGAAACAAAAAAGCCGAAACTTAAGGCATCACTGGGAGCTCCAACCAGCTCCAGGTCCTTGGAGCCCTCCCATCCTCCAGCCACACCACAACTATCCCTGCTATTAGAAGCGCCATGTGTGAGGTCCAGCAATGGGCCTAACGAGCCGCCCGATTAACTAACTGCATGAAATGGGCTTTAAAGCCTCCTAGGACATTTGGAGATGCAGAATTCATCAGTGTCATTTTCCCTGCCCCGCTAATAACTGCCACAGCTGCCCGGGAGAATGGGGTGTGGGAAAAGGCAAAAATAAACAAGCAAAACAAAATAAACCGTCGCTATTAATACAATTAACCCCGGACTGAAGTAAATTTAAGAGATGGGGCCTCCTTCTCTTCTCATCTAATAAATTGCCTTGTTTTAAAACACAGGGACATGCCATCTGTAGTACTAATCTCACATGTATCTAGAAAGGGAAAGTGGGAAAAAAAAAACCCCCTTGCATACATGAGCATGCAACTGTGAACAAACATCAGCTTTTAAAGGAGAATGTAAAAGCTTTCAGGAAGTTTATTCTTAAAAAGCATGTAAATTCCCAGTCACAACAATCCTCCAACAAACCCCATCCAAGCTCCAAAGAGCCACAGGCTTGTGTGTTATCCAGCTATCACTCTTATTAATATTCATTAGGCAGGGCTACTTGCATTTTCATAAGCTGCGAAGGTGGCAAAAGAAACAATCAGAATTCTTTAACACACAGGCATTATCAATTCAACATCTGCCAAAGGAGAGTGCATACAGATCTGAGGTTGAAATTCAAATGCAATTTACCTGGGCTGGAGCTGGGCTTCACTTTCCAGCACCCAACCCGCTATTTCAGGCGCTCTCATTTTATCCATCCCAGTTTTTACCTCCCCGTCAGTTCACTCTCCATTATTTTTACCTTTAAAATGAGAGCCCCTCGTAAACTCCCTCCTTCATTCCTTAGGTCTAATGACTTCACTTCTGCTAAAATAACCCAAGTTCAGTGCAATCGCATATATGAATAATACAGGCAAGTTTTAACTCGGTAAACTTGACTAAGCAATTCTGCTTTCTGGCTAGAGAATTCATTTATCTACACCCATTTGGAGTGTGAAATCCCTTTGACTGGCTTCAGGGGACAGGCCTGTACATCCACCTTCTGATCAGCATGGCCTTAAAATTTAACTTTGAGAGATGAACGGAGAAGTCTCCAAAAGAAAACAACTGCTCTAATTAATTATGTACCCAACTTGGCAAAGAAACATGTCTGATAATGTTAACCAATTTCAGAATAAAGCAGACGCATGTTCCCAGGATGAGATTTCTATGCACAAGAACGTGCACCAAAAACAACTGTGATTTAGATCTCCTGAGAGTTGGGAAAAGGCACATCACAATTCTCCAAATTTCCAGATTCAACCCTAAATTACCATGTATTTGCCCACAAATTCACTACGCATTGATTCTCATCCTTATAAAAACATGATTAAAAAGGCTCAGACCAGGAGGTGACTCTCTCCTCTTGGAAAACTTCTTGGACCAAGAGGACTCCCTCACAAAAAAAATAATCTTTTCCGCCAAATTCAATGCAGGTCTCTACCAATTCCAAAAGCCTCCAAAGACCTAACTTCGTCCTCCCTCACAGAGGGTTGGTGGAACCAAGCTTTGCATTTCAGTGGAAATATCCATGGTGTGAGGCATTTCCCAGGGGCCGGTATTGGCCAACACTTGGGGATGAGCCCTGAAATGGCCAACCTCTCTTCACCCGCATAACGTCAGATCTGGACTTAGTGAACATGGCCAAAGCCTGGGCTGTCTAAAGGACAGGTCCTCAGCTTTGTCAGGTGAGATCCCTCTACGGGATGATGAAGGGATGAGGCCAGGACAGGGGTTTTTGGAAGGGGCTTTCCGACAATCCAAACAGAGGCAGCGATAAGAAGCCACTGCCCACCCCATCCCCAGCCTGAGCACCCCTTTCTTGCCTGGTCTCTTTCAAGGTCTGAGCACTACACACATGCAGATTCCTTCACTGAAACTACCATAAAAGAGACAAAATATTTGGAAGCAAAAGCCTCGAGATGGTGTGTTTCTTTCAGCACATTCATGATGTCATGGCCATTAACAACTCACAAGAACAGTAACAGGATATAATCAATTAATCTTTTTCAATTCAAGCTCAAAAATCCCCCTCTGCTTTCCCCTCCTTTCTGAACAAAACTCATTTACTTTAGAAAGACCTAAATGAAAGTAGTTAAAGACCAAAAAAATGTCACCACTAACAAGTTACAAAGTAATAAAGAGCAACCAGGCACATTTGATCTTGTTCTATACAGGAACCTTTCTAAGATGACTGCTCCAATTAAAAAAAAAAAAAAAAAGTTGAATTTATCATTTTGATGATAGGAGATTATGAACTTTACTATTATATGCATATATTTTGTTTAATGGCTTAGTTTATTTTAATAACAAAGAGAAACTAGATCTTTACAGATGAAAGCCTTATTTCATGGCTTCAGTACAACTGGGATTTTTAAAATCTGTGATGTTAACCAAAATGTGATAATGGATGCTCTCAAGGGCCCTATTTTGTAGCATTTTATGCAGAGCCAAACTGTATGCAAGACATTACAAACATGATGTTTAGCCCTATTTTAAGAAAGCAGAACTGACTCCAGTGTCAGAGGCCCCTGTAATTGTTTTCCATCTGCTTCTCATGCCTCTGAACTTGTGCAGCAAAGTCTGGCTGCAGAATTGCTGTGACAAAGGCATTAGCCCTCTGAAGATTTTTTAAATGAAATTATATTGAAAGGCACCATTTGTAGGATTTCGGCTGGAAGGGGACAAGAGTGACCGCAACGTAACTACTTTACCTACAGCACCCTTGCCTTGAAGGATCTGTTGACATCCAGAAGAAAAGAGAGATGCAAAAAACACGCCAGGGAAAAAAAAAACCAGCTAACTCCGCTACCATTTTTATGTCATTTACTTCCTAAGACAGAGATAATCAGAAACACCTCATCAAACTTGATCATGCTCTCAAGAACTCCTCATCTATTCCGCTCCCTTTTATCCTCACGTTGGTAGATTGAAAACAGTTGCTTCAGACGACGGCGGCGCTCATGCGTGCGCAGCACCAAGGATGCTCTTCCTCAATAAGTTTTATACGTGTCCATAAATCTTTACGCAAGCAGAGGTGTGCAAACACCTATGGGGGTTGATGTGGTTTTGTGAACCCCAAAAGCAGGGACCCACTGTTTCTTTGGGAAGGCAGCCCAAGATGGCAGCTCATGATTAATGGCTGTATCATCCCTGGCTCGGCGGCGGCGAGGCCCCGGGTCTAATCTGCCAAACATCCCCCCTTCGTCCGCGGCCGATCAGCAGATGCGAGCACATAGGCCCTGTCAGCTTGACATATCATTCCTACGACAATGTCAACGAGTATTAATGTTCAATTATCTGTCCTAGAAACAACCCTCGCCTCCGTGCATTGTGTAACTGGGCGCATGGCACGGCGGTAATCCGAACGACAAGGGCAGAGATGCCCGCGCTCACCCGCTCGCTGTGAGTTGGCTTCCCAACATCGCGGTGACATTGCCTTGCGGTGGCCTTCCCCCTCCTTCCTCCCCCTGGTTGTGGTTTGTTCTTTTTCTTGTTGGTTTTTTTTTGTATGGAAGGCTCGTTGCAAAGACCCCCAAAGACCCTTCTCCTCTTCTCCTGTCTATGCTGCCCATCAGCACGCCAAGGTACACTCGGAAAAGACGTGTTTTGACTTCACGCCCACGCGGAACTGCGAGGACTTTTCTCGTTCGCTTTCATGGAGAGCCAGAAGCTGCCCATCTTTATGTCACGGGACAGCCTGACATAAAGAGAGGCAGCCTCTCTTTATGTCCCCTGCTTGTGCATATATATATATATATATATATATATCTCATTTACCATTATCAAACACAAATGTCAACAGTATCCTCTTCCAGGACAGCGTCAAGATCAATTCCAACCTCCAACTGCAGGGCTGGAGCAATTTGGCCAAACGAAACGTTACAGGCTCCTTTTGTTTAAGCAATTTTAAAGTAAGACCCCTCAAAGGAGAGAGAATTTGAAGAATAAACTCAAGTTTATTCCTGGAATATTTTTTTTTTCTTTACTACTGCTCAAATATTAATATTATCGGTCGTGCCAAATTCAAATAGAGTTCTAGGAGCAAAAAAAAAACCTTACCAAATACTTTTCCTTCTAAATCAGAATTAGGGTCAAATTGCCAGTTGTTTGAACAGTCTGTGACAGAGTTTGCATAATTTCTCTTTTTGTTGTTGTTACTATGGCACAGCTTCCTTGAACTAACATTCAAAGGTTATCGGCTCTAAGTTATGCTTGCTAAGTCTTCTTATACAACTCACAATCAGAGGGAGGGAGTGGGAGGAAGCAGTGTGATAACCAGTGCCAGCTTTGAGATAAAGCCCTTCACCTAATCTCTGTTTATTTAGACAACCATCTGACCACAGCACCGGGCGTAAAAACAAACCAGGTGTATGGCCAAGGGAATTTCTCCTCCCTTACCGTGATTGCATTATAGTTTTCGGGTAAAGGAAAGCAGAGCCTCTTTCTTTTTTTTAAGATTACTTTGAAAATTTAAATAAGCCCAAAGTTTGAGGTTTTTCATGTTTGGATTCACTTGGCTGGATGGGCTTTTTTTTTTTTTTTTTTTTTTTTTTTTTTTTTTTTTTTTGCTTTGTTTTGTAGGAAGGGGAGGTAATGGTAACAAAGCACATTCTATTCCATGCTTTTTTATTGCTTGAGGTTTTGGAGACAAAGACTTTACCATAGCACATTTACAAAAAAACAAAACCTCTCTAAAAATTAGCTTCCCACTTTGAATTATTTTCCACCGGAGGGGATTCAGGATGTTTGGAATAAATACAAATATCATGGGATCAAACTGGAGTAAACTGAGCAGTGTTTTAAATGTATTTCCCCTAAGGAGCTGACAAGAGAGTTGGGCACACCTCCGCTGCATCAGTGCTGAAGCTGCTTTTCCAGGGCTGAAGCTGCTTTTCCAGCCCAGGTGCCAAAATAGAAAAGCTCTTGCAGGTCAGGCTATGATGAGAAGCAGTAAGGTGTCTGGCTGAAGGATAACTGAGCCTCCCTCCAGCTTCAGCAGCAATATTTAACAGTGGTGGGGAGCTTGCATGTTGGCTGATGGCTCCATTTCTCCTGCCATATGAGCCCGAAGTTGCCTCCAACACATTCAAACTCAGTTTTCCCCCTTTTTACCCCTCTGATAATTCACCTCACTGTTTACTCAATCATTTTAGGTGGGGGGGAAGTGATGAATATTGCTGAGTGCCAGTTTTTTTGGTGCAAGATGAATAACCCCAAGGAGCAACTTACACTGAGTCCCAGGCTCCTGTCAGCCCTATAATTGATGATGTTTTCACTGTAAGGGGTGGGGACTGGGACACATTAAGGCTCAATAGGGGAAGTAAATGGAGTGAATTGACTCAGCAACTCTGCCTTTTACCACAGCTTCTAATAAGGATAAACTGATTACTGCCAAATGTACTTTAACATCACAGGGAGGGGAAGGAAAATAAATCGATCTGCTCAAAGGAAATAAATGCCATACCAGAAGTTTTTTTAGAAGTGAACTTTTATATGCAGAAGCAGAGAAGCACATTTTGGCAGTATGCTGCTGCTTCTTTCCAGGTTGCCATTCGCCACTAAACCCAAAAACGAATTTGCAGCCTTAAAACGCATCCTAAAGTTGAACGCAGCAAAAAGACCTCCACAAAGCCAACATATCATTTTTGCAATCTCACTCTCAGACGACTTGGGTAACAAAAAGGAGCACGGCCATGCCTACACTGTATTTCAGACGCCGACTTTGTGTCAGCATCTTTTTACAGCAACTGAGAGACCGGATGCTGCACTTCTTTGCCAGGCAGTAGGGAAGGCAAGCAGGCAGCAAGCCCAAGTTGCCAGGGGTGACTACGGAACTGACAAGCCCGAGACCCAGCAAAACCCGCCTTGACTGATGACTTTCTGGGTTCCTGCTGACCTTTGATCCCTTCTGGTTTGGTCGGGAACAAAAGAGCCCGTTCACCAGGGCCCCTCACACGGTATATTTAACGAAAGCAGCTATTGCCTGTATGCTGATTAATGTGTTTGCCTTGCATGCGGCAGGAGGAGGACCACGGCCACCCCTTGCTGCTGCGCAGGTAAGGACCAGCCTACCCAGCCTGTATGTCACACAAAATTAATCAGGGAAACCCACCACGAGGCACACGAAAATGACTAAAACAGGTAAAGACAATTTTTGTCGCTGACGCGAGAAGTCGCTGAGACCGGCGCCGGCGCCGTGAGCGCTATCCCCACAGACCCAAAAACCTGTGGAGAGTTTCTGTCATGAGAGATTTGATGATGCTCTGGCACCGAGGGCCATCAGCAGCAGCTCAAACACGCTGTGGCAAAGATGCTGTGGGCTACAGCAACCATGGAGGATGCTGTCCAACCCTCAGCGGCCACTTTTGTCGCCGCATATTGTCACCATAGCAATGAGGATGAACGCGGGCAAATGACAAGGGGTCTGTCATCACTCAGCCCTGGCCTGACAGCCCTCAGCACCAGTGGCTCTCAACCAGCCTCAGTACACAAATAGGTCCTCAGCAGGCCCAAAAGTAACAATCTGCCCCTCCACAATATCATTGTTTCCACTGGCGCTCCCAGAAGCAGCGTGCAGCCCTCAAACCCCCTGGAGACGGTTCTGCTTTATTCCAGAGAGCTTTAGGGAAAAGGAAAAGTCAGAAAAGAGAGAGCCAGAAGGGAGACAGTGGTACCCAAACATCAAATATCAGAGATAATCAAGGAAAAAAACAAACAAAAAGGAAAAAAAAAGTCTATTGAATAAATGGAAGTAAAACGTGAACATTAATGTTTGAGAGGAAAACAACAACGTCTCCTATGTAATGGCTTCAGCAAGGAATAGCAGTGGTACCGACAAAGTCTAAAGCTCCGCTCTAATATTAAACATGGCAGTTGTATATAAAATGCATCCGCTGCTCCCTTCACAGAAACAGGTGTTTGGGGTGAAGTCAGGATAACTGGCAAGGTATTGCCGGGCTGTCACTGACAGCAAGCACGGCCAACACACTGCTCTGCCTTCATGCCAACACCAAAATCAGGGTCCCAGCTATTTTCACGCTCTTTCCTGCCAGAGATGCCACAAAGAGACAATTAACTTGGTCTACTTCCTTGCTGCCTACGTGGAGGTACAGCGAGAAATGACAGAAATCGGAGATGGCAAACACTGTCTCATCTAGAGCTCGTCTCTGCCTGCTTGGATTAATCATAACATCTCTATTTCAGGAGAATTTCTGTGTGGGGTCAGTTTTTACTCATCCTGCCCACTCAGACTCGAAAGACCCGTCTTGGTGGAGCTCGTCTTGACCACACACTTTGGGTTTTACTTTGTGTTTAGTCACACAGAATACCCCAATTTCACAGCGACCCTTTTTACCGCACCAGCCCTCTCACCATTTCAAAAGCTGCCTTTGAATGATATTTAATTTAGGCTCGCTTACATGCTACATTTGCTAGTGAACACATTGGCTACGTGGCTCTTATTTAACACCATCACTGTCCCCCTCAGAGTGTGCAACACGCTCACCAGTCTGCAGCAGCCCTGGAAGGACAATTCGCTGTTCAAACATTTTTTTAAACCTGATCTACCGTTCCAGAGAAACAACCCCGCAACTAATCTTCCAGGACGAATGTAATGCCGAAGAGCAACTAAACTGAAACGTATAAATTCCATATATACTTAAAAATATCATTGTCTGTAATTTAATATAACAATATTTCTAGGCCTATAACCTTGCACGCAGAGGCAATTTCCCAAGCATTAATACTTAAATGGGTCATATGCACCACATCTGTCATTCTGTCCTGAAGTCTATGAGGCACAACCAAGACTCTGCAAGCCTATTGATTTTTCTAGCATTTGCTTTAATTTACTTAACCATTGAGAAATCCATCAGTACATAAAGGGCAACTGTCCATTACTGCCTCATTTGCAGACATTCTTTCCCCTCTTTTTTTTTTTTCTTTTCTTCTTTTTTTTTTTTTTTTCGGTAAATATTTCCCTTTAAATCGCTGTGTGTTTACAGTGTAAAAACGAATCCGGAAAGTGCTCACACCTGTTTCTGCTCAGTAACTGCTGCACTGAGGTATATGTAATGTGCTTAAAGATAGAATAAATATCTAGACATTATTACATCTGTGTGCAAAGGGTGGTAAATTAGATCCTAATTACATTAACAGGGATTCTGCCTCCCAGCTTAAATTTTACATGAGCACTCTGTAAAAATCCAAAAGCTCTGCTGTGGTTTCTTTATGAGCTGGTGATTACAGCTACTTCCTATGCGGTCACTAAATATTCTGTTTACAAATAAATGAAGAAGCTTTGAGCCAACTTGCCAGGGTAATAATCCCTGTTTTTTATTTTTTTTTTTTCCCCAGCAAACCTTTACCACATAAGCATGGCAACAATCAGAAGCCCCGGCTTCATCTAATTACTCTATCACATAATTTCACAAATTGCCTTTTCACTGGGGAGCCAAGTGCAAAACACGCTCACAGTGGGATTTCAGGCAGCAGCTTTCATTTACTACTCATTTCTTGTTAAATTAAACACAAAAACACCAGTTGTGTGAAAGAAGTCAAAAAGAATGCTTGCAAATGAGCCAGACAAGTGTATCTTATATTTATACCATTTGCACAAAATAGCTCATTGGCAAGCTGGATTTTTAACGGCACCATTAACACCTTTAACCCTTTCAAGGCCTGGCACGAGGCTGGGAACTGGACCATTCTGACCAAACTCAACCCGGCAAAAAGGCGGCACATCAGCCTTATCCTTTTGTTCCTGACTGGGAAGAGAGGCAGCATGCTCTGACTCTGCCTCCACATAAACCCTCTGGCTTACCAGGGGTTAGAGGACCAAATCGAATCTCTGGGTATTCCAACCACCTAATGCAAGGGAGGGAACAGTCCCAGAAATAAAACGAGTGGGATTTGGTAAGCACGATCCCGCTTTCATCCAGGACAGCCCTCCAAGGTGTGGGGTACCAGTAAGACTTGGGGGCAACAGGGACCTGGAGGACCAGACCCCTGCTAATTATCTGAGAGTTAACAAGGCAGGATTGCAAGCTGCCACCAAGGAACACAAATTATTTTGAGAATAATTGCAGCCAGTGTACCATCGCTGGTGGAAGTGAACCAGGGGTTACACGGCTCTAAAATGACATTTTGTACATCAACAACTACAAAACTAAAACACGACCATTAGTAATTAAAGCTGCTCCTTTTGCAGCACCAAAGCCGGTAGGTCAGGTACCATTTTTACATCAGAAACCAGCCTTGATGGCTGCAGATTTGCCAACACTATCTACACAGGGAGGAAAAAAAAAACCAACCAACATTAGCAGCAGCTGTCTGTGTGCCTCGACATTGAAAATCCTATTCATACAGACAGGTGGAGTAATTTAAAAGCCAATGTGGTGCAATTTTGATGCAAGTAATGCCACTGTTTACTAAAATGCCACCATTACTGCTGTTTATGAAAACATTACTAAAATTGCATTTTATTCATAAGAATCCCAAGCTTTGGGTTATTACCAGCTTCAAAATTATCCCGACCCCAACTGCGGCTTATGGCCCTCGGGGGTTTACAACCTGCTGCACTGACAGACCCGTGCTCAGGTTTCAGCAACGCAATCAAGGGTTTATCCTCTTTGCCATTCCCACACGAGCACAGTGCAGTTCCCGGATCAGCACAAAATCCACGGCAAATAAGCAGAGTTCTGCCAGCGGATCTATTAGCTAGCCAGATTGTCTAAGATGGCATTGGCCATTCCAAAAATATCATTAGGAACACCAAAAGCTCTGTCTGACAGGAGTAAGGGTGGCCTTGGAAGAAGAGTTTCACTTTCAAAGCTGACTTTGGAGCAATCCACAGAGCAAGGCGCCCAAGGCAAAGTCCCACCATTTTCTTTCTGAGCTCCACAACAGCTCTTTGAAAACATCTTCCTATCCTGAGCAGCCTCTTGGTTTTACTAATGTGACTCAAGTGACCTCTTTAGTGTCACTAACACGACTACCGTGCTTTTTGGATCACTGGGACAGAAGGACCCATTGTGAGAATAAGATTTTTTTGTGATTATGTTTATTTTAAAAGTACTTCCAAATGTTTAATGCTGCACAGGTTGGATTACAAAGGGCCAACCAGTGGCCAAGAAAAGAATATTCATGCTATATCTAAAATCCAAGAAGTATTTTCTGGGCAGAAGTTTCTGCTTCATAAAGCAAAAGATGAAGTGGTAAGGCTCCTAGACCTTGCCTTATTAAAATGATGGCCCACCACTGAAGTGAAACGAGCACTCCACTAAATACTCCGGGTCTAAATCAGGCAATGATGCAAAAGGCGAGGTAAATTAGATAACTACATATTAACTTAAACCCTTTTCTGCCTACTTACCTTCTCTCTACACATATATTTAGCACTGCTGTGGCTTACAGGGTGAGGAGCTGGAAGTACAATGATGACTCGTCAATAAGATAAGATTGGTTGGACCTGGTGATCTTAAAGGTCTTTTCCAACCTTTAGCAATTCCATGAATACACCGGTTCCATGAATAACGACTCTACGGATATTGAAAATTGGATTTTCAGCTGGGCGTTTTGGGGGACAGGATGGCATTACCCGTGGAAAATTTTAACTTACACCACCACAAGTAAAAGTTTCCCTTCCAAAGGAAATGTTTTCTCTGGGTAGTTTTGATAGGCAGACAGTAAACATAAGCACTTAATATTAGGAATTAGAGCCTCTTGAACAGATGCAACAAGAAAAAGCATGTAAGCTGTAACAGTGCAGATTCTGTGTAGCTGAAGGTAAATGCAGGAAAAGGGAAACAAAACTTTTTTAAAATGGGTAAAAAGCCAAGTCACTTCTCATGCCTGTCCTGGAGCAACAAACAGGCTACAGTCACCACAATATCACTGCTTTGGTTTACCCAGACAAGAGTTAAGTTCATGCAAACAGATGTAGGATAGTGTATGCCAAAGCAAGGGAATGCATCTTACACAACTCGATGTACCACTTCCAAATGTGACCCCATTTGAAAGGCAGCTTATCTTACACCACAGATTAACACATCTCATCAGATATGCGCCCAACTGGTTTGGTGCCTCATATTTTGGCACTTTACCTGATCTGATTAAGTCATTTGCTAGCACACTGGCATGCTGTGAAACTGCTTCAAGAGTTAGATTTCCAACAAAAAATTAACACTGGCGCTTACACACATAAGCATATCTGAGAATCAACATAGGCTCTTTTGTAGCAACTGTGTTAGAGGACAAGCTAAATAAACAACTAATAATGAACAACCAAGCCCATTAATTTATCCTCATTTCCTGCTCACCCACTGCTTGCCAAGATACTGCTGCTGCCTCTAATGCACTTCACATTGCAAAGTATTCGCCAAAATATTTCCACAGAGATACTTCCAGATTTTAAAATTGGTGACCAAACTTCTTCCCCCTCCCCCTCCCCCGGCCCCCCTTCCAAAGGTGATACTTGAATTTTGTACTTCTGCTTTGACTGCAGAAAGGCGGTGCATCATGTAGCACATTGCCCTGCCTTGACTGGAGGAGGCTAATTTCAAAAATGAAGGCTGCACACGCAAAATATCACAGCTGCAAATATAAAAAGAAAGCAGAGGGTGGAGAAGAAAGCAAAGCATCTACTGCTGACTTAAAAAATCTTATTACTGCAAACATTTCTTGCTGGTAAACTCATTTCCGAGAATATTTATGCAAACAAAAGGAGTTCTAGTACAACCACAGCAAGTGTAATTTAGCATCTGAATTAATGTTTATCGTGTTTCAACTTTTCAGTATTCCCTTGCTTCTACTCAGATGTGAAATTCTGCCAGTGTCTAAATACTAATGTGTTTCAGCAGCTTCAAAATAATTCAAATTCTTTAATGTGCTAGTGGCTTCCACATTGGCACAATAGTGCCTCCAAGCTAGAAATTGTGGGAAACTGGGGGAAAAGGCAGGATAGTCCTTTGGGAACAGACTCTTTCTCTCTCTCTCTCTCTCTCTCTCTAAAATCTTGTTGGCTCAGGTTATTGGCTACCTTCTGATTTCAACCAAAATACTTCCCTGGATCGCTGCCATTCCCAAGACCTGTGATGAGATGTCACATACCCTGTAGTTTAAGACATGATGGCTGTCCTCCGTAGAAATGGAGCTAAATCACAGGTGTTAAAAAAAAACAGATGCCGTAACTACACCACACTTCTGAATGTGAGAAGAGCCCAAGTAAATAATCTGTTTTCCTTGAACTGACTGACTAAAGCATCCTCTGTTTTTCCTTTCTGCTCTAAAACCAAAGGTTTGTAGGACAGCTCAGCGCTGACAACTTAAATAATCTACAAGGCAGTGCATGAGACATGCTCTTTCCAAGAAATCCTGAAACTGGAACAACAGCAGCATTGCCAAGGGTATCACCCAAAGCCCAACGGTTTCCTTTTAAAATGGCAACATTTCCCTCATGCTAGAAAATGGAGCAATTCTTGGAAGTCGGACAGCAGGTCAAAGCCACAAATTAGAGGGCAATTAAAGAAAATGCTGGGGGTTTTAACAGCCACTGTCCCCCGTAAAACTCTGAAGGGTTAAGAAGTTAATTCAAACACAGAGTACCTAAATCCTCTTTGTCCTCCTTTCTGGAGCTCTCAGCTCAACTGGGACAGAGCCTCAGGATGATGACCTTCTCCCATAAGAACATTTCCCATTTTTTGCCACTGGAGATGATTGCCACAGCACCTCTCTCAGCAGAAGGGAGCAGAGGACCCTCCTTGTGGGTTCTTTGCACCATCCTGTGTTAGATGCTTTTTTTGGACAGGTTTTCCTGCTGCCAGGAGTAGGGAAAGCCCTGGCTCCCACCTTCCCAGTCAAGGGGATGAGGCAGTGCACGAGTGACTCAAGGGAAGCTAAAAAGCCTGGCCTTTCCCAGGAATTCGGGACAGCTGGCACTGAGAGGTCTCGCAGATGTGGAAGAAAGCTTTTTACAGCTTTGCCTACAATAAAATCAAGTGAAAGGGGAGACTTGCGTACTTGGGATGAAGCGGGAGGACACCCCCAGCCATTCCCAGTCCAATATTTGGAAATCTGAGCCCTGTTACGCAGATGAGCTCCAGGAGCCCTCTGGCATTTTGCAGAGCAAGTCCCAGTTGCTGCAGGATGGAGACTCACTGTAAGCTGCACTTTTTTTGGGGGGAGCAGAGGGGAAGGGGTTTCATTTTGGTTTTTTTAATGCTTCCAAATCTCTCAAGAGGAGAACAAAGAAAACTCGGTTTAGCCAAGTATTCTCCCCTTTCCACATTTTCAGTATTTTAGTTTTGTACCCATCTACCCTTTCACTATATCCCTTCCCAAAACCAGCCAAGCATCCCACATGGGAGTAGGGGCAGGCAGCCAAATTGACCCCATGCTTCTCCCAAAGCAAAATCTGTAACTATGGTGGGATCAGAAAAGACATGAAACCCACCTGTCTTAACTTTAAAGAGTCACTAGTCAGTAAAACATTAATATAAAATGAAAACTTACAGAATTAAAAGGTATAATTTTTCTATCACAATAGCATCCTTGAAGGGATGGGGACTGTTTTTCACAGCTAGATTCAAAATATCTGCTTCCAATAAATTCTTTTACAAATAACAGCTTTACTAAAGAGATTGCATGTTGCTTATTTTAAATTTTCCTGTTTCATATCATGGCATCAAGTAATCAATAGAGGTTAAAAATCCAGATACATAAGAGAAAAAAAACCCCTTTCACTTTAAAGTCAGCATGTTTCAGCCATGTCTTTTACTTTCTGCTCAGTCTCCCCTTTCAGTAAGATTTAACCTCTTCAGGAAATTGTTTTAAAAGCAGTTAAAAATAATGATTAAATTATGGGATTTACATGAAGGAAATCCTCAGCCCATTCATTTTTTTTTTTTTTTTAAATCATGGCAATTTGTTTTTTAAAAGGTGTTTGAAGTCCTTGAATCTACCTCTTGGCACCATTAAAAGAGAGTAGTTTATAATCCCCTAATGTGCTTAAATAAAGCCTTCAATAGTTTAAATTGTTATTAAACATCTTTTGGGATTATAATTTTATGGCTTTTTTTTTTGCCTGATTAGATGATGAACGTGAAGATCATCAAATACTCATCATATAACAAACCAATTACATTGTATAATCCCCAAAATGAGGTTTGAATCCCAACATTTTAAATTAAGCTGGATTTAAAGGATGCAGAATATTCACAACGAGTGAAAAAAAAACAAAAACACTTGAAATGACACCCCACAAACTCCCTTCTCCTAGTTTTGAATGAAAAGGAATTTATACCAATTCCAAATACCAATTTAAACCAATAATACCATTGCTGGGACAAAAGCATAGGAAGCAGAAAGTAACCCTGTTGCCACAATTAAATTTACACAGATTTAACTGTAAGCAAGATTATTTTTTTATTCCCCTCCCCTTCCCCCAAGCTTTTCCCTTATTTCACAATCCCTGCCAAGGGATGTACACTACAGTGAGAAGATATGCTTGAAAAATCTGGGGGCAGAGATAAACCTTGAATGTTAACTGATCAAAAAAATAAAAAAGAATTAAAAAATTATTTTCGAAGTCTAAAAGGCCTGCAAAACATTGCTGGGCTGCAACACACCCTGAAATTGTCCTTAGGATGACTTTCTGAAGCAGAACTGGTTTGCCTCAGTCCCTCCTCCAGCCCCTGCCATGGCATTTGATGCTCATCTGAGGCCACTCCACAAGCCTCTTCTCAATTTTGACTCAACTTTAACAGTTCTTCACCAAATCCTTCTTCTTTCTTTTTTTTTTTTTCTTTTATTACAGATAGTAACAAGCTTCCATCTCAAATTCACAGCAAAATCCTAAAAACCAGATATCGTAAACCTCCAAATCTGCCAGATGGTGTCATAAGCTACCAAAAAAAATTTCGACACAACTACATTTTACCCAACCGACAGCCCCACCTGAGCAGATCTTCCAACCCAGAGGTTTAATCAAAATTAAATCAGAACAGCAAACAGTTAAAAAAAAAAATATCCTCCAAAAGTTCTAAGTGTGAATCTGGTCAGCACTTTTGCAATTGTTTTAGCTGTTATTATTCCAAGAGGGGGGGTGGGGAAAAAAGGCAATTTGGATGAATTTATCCCCTGAAAAGCTTCAGAGCATTACTGCCTGCATCTGCAGAGGACAGAGCTTGCCTACCCTTTGGGCATACGTCAACTCAGTTCTGCACATCAGTCAAAATACTGTGGGGGGCTGGAGCCTGGCACGGAGTGGGAACTCCTGCCCAAACACTTCAGCATCCGGAGAGAAAAAAAAAAAAAAAAAGAATTTCCTCCTAAGTCTGAAACAAGAACGAGGGGACAAACCTTCGGAAATGAAGTCAGCCCACAGAGGAAGGCTTAAAGCTCTTGGAGATGGAGTAACTGCAGAGAGGGAATTAACCCGACCTATCCACTTCTGAAAGACTGTATTTGTCCAATATTTATTTTAGGTCTCTCCAACTGATAATCGTTAGTACGACAGACACAGCAATTACTGTCTATTTTTATTTAATTCCGTACCGCTGATGTGTATTAATATTACGATTGTGAAAAAAAAATATATTGCTTTGGAAAAGGAGGACTCCCAACTATCACCCCTCAATTAGGAAGCATCAATGGCCAAAGGGGTGCTGGATTTTGCATTTAACTGCTGCTCCTTTCTTCTCTGCCGTTCTTCAGAGGGCAAAGTGAAGGCAGGCAAAGTGCTGGGGGCAAAAAGGGAGGTATCAGAACAGAACCACCCCTCTGTGTCTTTCCTCACCTCCCACTTCAGGGAGGACCTTGTGCTCACCCTACAAAAGATCGAATCCACTGATAAATAAATGGGTAAATAAATAAATAAACAAACTGTGTGAGATCTCCTGAGGATGATCTCCCTCCTGCAGCAAGGACATCAGGTGGGGACACCACCAATACCACTGTGCAGTGTTCTAAGAGCAGCCATGAAGTCCAGGTGCCCTCAAAAATTAACAGGAGTTTTAATTCCTTCAGTCTCTCCCGCCGCTACTCCTCAGTTCTGACTGTAGCCATTATTTGGGTTTGTTTTTGTTTGTTTTGCAGCCAGGGCAGCACCCCAAGCAGCCCGTAAACATGCTCTGTTGCTCTAGCACTTGGAAGATCCTACAATGTTCTCCAGACATGTTTTAATTTGAGGAAACTATCCAAGATCCTACCTAGAGTCTGTCTCAAGGTCCTGCCTGGAAAAGGTTGGACTGGATAAACCAATTCCCTTTTACCGAACTGATCAGGTAAGTCTGGATCTGCCATGCTGCCAGGAGAGGAGACAGCTGCCCTGCAAAAACCCTGCATGCTTCAGGTTTTCAAACCTTCATGGCTTCAGCCAGGGCTGGGCTGGCTCTGCACAGGGAATGGTGGGGTTTTAAAGCAGGCTTTAGCTCAGTGTTACAAGGTAGAAAATGCAGCACTGCACAGGTCCTGGGGGGAAAGGTTCTTTTTGTATCTGAGTCTTCCAGAAGCCAAGACCACCTTACAAGCAGATATCCAGATATTGTCTCCTAGGGACTGCTAGGAGCCCTGCAGCAAGCTCAGCAGGCACTCTCCTCTCTTGAGCACTATTACCACACAGGAGAAGAGTGAAAAAAGCCGCTAAAACCCCGCACCTAACCCAGGTGAATCAGTGAAGGGGTCTGTTCAGTCTGTTCTCTGGTCCTGAGACTGAGCATGGCATTAGCTACAGGGTCAGGTCAAGCTCATGCAGTCAAATGCTCGACACAGGGTGGCTCCCACCACAAAGATTTTTTAGAGACACCCTGCAGCCTTCTGCCATATTCCCAGGAAGGCATTTGGAGGGGATGTACCCCGTCCAGGCCAGGAGTTTGCCAGGACTGACCTTTTGTGTTCCTGTGCTCAGATTTGGGCGATGCTCTGTTTACTAGCACAAACGCAGCAACAGGCCACTTCCAGGGGAAAAAAATATTTATACTACTTAATTTGCAATTCCTCGCTGGAAACTACAGGAGCTGACATGCAGCTCAGCGTTCCCTGGTGTGCCTTGTCCTGACTGCAGAGCTTCCCTGATTCCTTGATCCTAAACCAGGTGCATCAGGCTGGTGTGAGCACCCATGGGCTGTTTTGGGGGTGGATGTCCTTAACTTCACATCTACCTGCAGGGAGATGCCAGGTGTCAACTCATCTTGGGTGAGAGCACCTACAAAGGGGGAGCCATCAGCACCAAAGGGACCTCAGCCTTTGGAAGTGATGGTACTGAACACACCAGACAGGAATAAGGACCTGGCAAAGCTGGGGCACGGAGTCTGCCAGAGAGAGAGAGAGAGAGAGATTAACCTGGAGATATCTGAGGCTCTCTCTGGCCTCCAACATGAAGGTTCATTCATAGCAGCCCAGGACCTCACAGGAGAGGATTCCCTGCCTGATCCCCGTGCTGACAAGAGCCATGGCAGGTATCTGGTTTCTTGGCTCAGCGGGGGATGCAGGGGTGATGTGCATGAGCACTTCCTCCCCTTTACGAGCGCACCCTTGGCAGAACTCCCACCAGGGCTGGGCCAAGCTGGCCAGCTTCTAGTTTCATCCTGACCCTAGCTACAGGCAGAGGGGGGAGTCAGCTACTGGGGTTAGAGGAGCCCTTCCTCACTACCACCTGCAAACACCTTTGCCTGACCCTCACCCTCCTGGCACAACCCCTGAGACAAAAATCCTGGGGCTTAAAGCCCAGATCCCCACAGTGGATAAAAACACGGTGACAGATCACCACAGTCTGACGAAGAAGGAGAATGGCATAGGAAACACTTCTCTAAATGCTAATGTTAGAAGGTGTGGTACATATTACAAAGCCTTGAAAGCGGCTCCAGCCTCCAGCTTAACCCCACACACCTGTCCAGAGCTTTGATTTCTAATCCCAGGAATAATAATAAAAAAAAAAAAATAAAAACCCATACAGGTAGATGTGGTGACAGAAATAACTGCACATACCCCCACCACTTCCTAACATTAAATCCAGGGGTAACTTACACTCTGGGAATGAGAACGTCTCAAAGAAAAAAAATTATACTTTGCTATTAAACCAGATACATTCAGACCTTTCATCATGAAGCTTCTGATGATCTCTGACAAACATCTGAATGAGCTCTTTGTTTGCTTTTGGCTTTGTTTTTTTTTTAATCTCCCCAATTGTTTTCTGCAGTTCTCTGGAGCACAGAACCAGGGGCCAAACGCTGCTCTGTGCTCCAAAGCAGCGATTCCCACTGCAAAGCAGGACAGGTCTGCAAGGTTACATTCATACAAGCTTTAAAGTAAAAAAAAAAAAATCACATTTGGCAGCGATGTCCTGTTAACAACTGCGTCTCAAACAAACAAACAAATCTAAACACAACACACACACACACAAAAAAAACCACCCCATACCATAAAAACATACGCTCTATGCTCTTCCCCTGGCATCTAGCAAATGAGGCAACAACAACAACTCTGCTTGGAAAAGTCCCTCTACTGCCTGGCAGCAACATCATATGTATTTTTTTTTTTTTGCTTTCTATGACAACTACAGCTATGACATTATCCATGTTTTATTTTGCATATGTGATCTAGAGTTCACTTACTGTTAGATGCTGGAACAGCCATGCCCTCATGATATTTGTGGCTACTTTGGGAAAGATGCCACGCTTTTTATGTCGCTTTTTGTCCTTATCTGGATCATCATCATCACCTGTGCTGGGGGAAGCTACACTGTTGTCCAAGCCGTCACCTGTAAATATAGTGAATCAAATTTTGACTTATGCTACCTTTATATACTTCAGCCGAAGCCTGGCTTTGGGTATAAACTGCATGAATATTTAAATGAGGTATAAATTCTTTAACACCGTAATTCACCAGGGGTTGAGGGGATGGGGGGGAAGGGGGGGAGAGACACGGGGGAGAGGGAGGGGCTCAGAAATGTGTTGGCCCCATTCTGGTTTTATCTTGAGGGACAGTGTGGCCATCTCTGCCATTGTAACCCAGAATAAAAAGTGCTTCCAAATTATATTAAAAAAAAAATAAAATAAAATTGCAAGCATCCCAACTCGCAAAGGTGGAAATGCTGGCTCTTCTTCACACTAGGTCACTTCCCAAAGGTTCATCCCAATCAGCTACTTTGGCTGAGCTGACAATTAGGAAAGCATCAGTGGCGTTCTGGGATGGGGACCATGACGTGTGTGAAGCTGGGTGTGAAAAGTGGGGTGAATGCAGCTCTCTTGCAACACCATATTCTCTAGGCAAATTCAGAAAAAAAAAAAAAACCCAGACGACTGAGGCATTGCTTATTTCAAGCCCTGTACAGATGTTCAACTTCCCCTGATGCTTTGATGGGAGACGGGCAGCTAAGCCCAGCCAAAAGAAATTCAGGTAAGCAGGCACCAGTTTGACATACACCACCAGGAATTAACACCCTGCTTTGTGCCAGCGTGCCGCGTTTGCAATAGGTGTCTGCTTCTGTGAGATGACCACTGATCCAGAATGAATTTCCTCAACTGCAGAGAAGGCCTCAGACAGTTCCCATCGCATTAACAGCACATCCATGGGAGGATGCCACAGTGCAGCAGCCAGCATGAGTCTGGGCTGATGGGTTAGAGGCCAAGGGAGAACAAAACTTGCAGTGCCTAGCAGTTTGCATGCCATTTTTGTTGCAAACGCTGAAAACGGCTTATAAACAAGCCCACAGAGCAAGAAAGTCTTTGCATGGAATGCATGTGGACTGAAGAACGTATCCTGGCTTCCAAAGACACTGTATTTGTAGCAACACGGAGTTGTGATGTTATTAGGCAAGTGTTTTTTACACCCCCCTGGGCAAGAGTGATGAAGAAAGTAATCTCAAATCAGCTGAATACAAACTATCTCCATTAGGGACAAAAACAAATTTTAAAGAAGGGATGCAGACTGCCATAACTGTGATTTGTTAAACAGCTTTCAGCACCAAAAAAAAAAAAAAAACCCCACAAAAAACCCCCCCCAAAAAAACCCCCCCCAAAAAAAGAAGAAAAAAAAAAGCTGTTATTAGTGTTACATTCTTAGTATGCTACTGACCGTGGCAAATTTCTAATTGTCCTTATGACTTGGCCTGCGTCTTTAACGAAACTGTAACCTTGGGTAGTTACAGACAAACACAAGATTTTTATGAAGAAATTAGATATCCAATGAATTCTTTGAAAGCCCAGTATCTAAAAAAGGGCTTTTATACAGAGAAGCAATTCACCATATAAAATAATAATTCATAAAAGAAACATGAGCAAAGGAAACAACTCAACAGCATTTAAAATTCCACGGGCTAATCTACTTTCTGTCTGCGAGAGGCAAACAAGGAAAAGAAAAGTATTACGCATTCATTGATTAAAAATGAAAAGCTTCTAACCTAATGACACTGCCTTTCACCACCTCCCTGCCATCGTCCACCCACCCTCTCCACCCCAACCCATTTTTTTAAAAAATATACTCATTTCAAACCCCCTTCAGATTAATTTAGCAGGCATTGCCTTATGCCTGACGGGAGGAGGACTCATTGATAATTTATGGAAATATCTACTATAATCCAAGGGAGATGACTTTTTTTCCAGCTTTGTGCATCAATAGATAATCAAGGCCTTCAAGCAGCCTTAGCTTCCCATTACCTCGGGCAAGAGAATTCCTGAAAGCATGCCTCCAGGGCACCTGAATTATATCCTCCATTAGGGGAGGAAAAGCTTTCTGCATTCCACCTATAACACTCCCCAGAACCTTTCCTGTTTATTTCTGCTGTATGAAAGCAGAAGCATTAGGAACAGGATTTTTTAAGTGAAGACTTATGTAGATACAATGGAGAAACCTTTCAAGCGCGAGCCAGATCACCTCCTTCAATCCCGGGCAGTGACCTATCCCAAATAAAAGGTTTCTGTTACATCATTAGCTCAAGCCAAAAACAGCCTTGGCTTAATGCACAGTTTGTTCTTCCTACTGTTTTTAGGCAAATACTGCTACTTTACTCCCATCTGGGAGGGAAATTACACTGCTGGGCTGTAATCTAAGACAAGATTTTCATTGGAAGCAAATGCTTTCAATCCAGTGTAAATACTGGTGTATGTTCAGAAAAGCCTAAAACAATAAACCCTGGCCTCGGCCGACACAAGTCGGAGAAAGTGAAAAGCAGGGAGAGGATAAGAAAGCGCCGGGCTATCCTCGCAGCAAATGCTCCAGCAGACTCCTGCAAATTGTTTAACCTCTTCCACTTTATTTTTTTTTTAAATGGAAAATTGATCCCGTAAAGACTGAAACCACAGAGAGAAGTCTAAATGGTCAATTGTGGATTTTAGTATTTCCATCTACTTTGCAACTTGATACGCTCACCTCCGTGAGGTCTCCAGAGATTCTCCCCCTCTCCCTCCTTTTCTTTTTTTCCCCCCCTGCTCTTTTTCCTCCTTTTAAAGATCTCCAAACAAACTTGAAGCGCTGCTGGCCAGCCACACGGTAGCAGCTACGAACTGCTGTTTGCAAAATGTCGGTGGCAAACTCTGCTCCTGGAGTTGACTTCTCCTGCCGCCAAATGAAGGCGAACTGAAAAGGTGGAAATAATCATAGAAATGATGCTAGTCCATAAACAAGCTTACAGCCTCATTAGTATAGCGGGAGGCTCCGCTGGGTGATTTATGCTTGTTTTGCTGATGCCATGAGGAAATGCCATAGGGCAACTTTAGCCAGCTGCTAATGGTTTCTGACAGCTTCTTAGCAACTAGTG
The DNA here is from genome assembly GCF_029207755.1 of Chamaea fasciata. Lineage (NCBI taxonomy): Eukaryota > Metazoa > Chordata > Aves > Passeriformes > Sylviidae > Chamaea > Chamaea fasciata. The sequence continues at coordinate 3,079,419 of NW_027094088.1, read as the reverse complement.
CAAGCAACGCCGTGGCGTTTGCTAGTGACAGAAACCGAAAATGTCATATTATCTGCCCATGTGTCACGAAGTCCGTGTGGCAATTAACTAGTAGGCCAGTGACTGAGGGGCCACGGGCTCTCCAGAATGGCCCATGGCTATTTTGGGGGGTCAAAGCGGGCGCACCGTTTCGCCTTCACGCTGCACATATGCACGGGGCGTGTGCATGATCCCCATCGTGCCGCCTTCCCATCAGTTTTGGTCCATGTGGATCCTTTGTCCGTGGAGAGAAACTCCGTCTCACTTTCTCTTTAGGCACGCCGTGACATTATCAGAGGAGCTGCGAGTAATCTGTCTTGATATGATGGTTGGAAATGGCACTTTAATTGGCAATACCTGATTCCCTGGTTTTGAGTGCTGGATCCGAAGGTGCTAGCTGTTTTTCTGCTCGCTCGCAAATTAGTCTAAAAGGATTTAAGATCACTGAAGCAGACTCGTTGCCTGTCAAATTGCTGGGAGCGCAGCAACTCTGCACAGCAACTAGATGCTATTTAAAAAAAAAAAAAAAAAAAAAAAAAAAAAAAAAGGCAAAAAACACCCAACAAATGTGGAGCCTGTAAGGAGCAGAAGGAGAGCCCGGACTCCGCACTCCCGCTCCCTGGCGAGCAGAACCAGGCGCTATATGTCAAACTGTCAAACCTTTCAGCGTGGCCGTTTGCCCTTTCAAAATAATATTTAAGAATTGTTTTTACACAATTTTTTATAGGCCATGGTCTAGTGAAAGAGGCCAACCAACAAAGAAAGGAATTTGTACTACAATTCGTCCGTGGACGATTTCTTGCCAGACCTGGGCCAGTCCCCGCGGAGCGAGGCAGGTGACCTGTGGCAGCTCCCTGGCTGCTGGGGAGCTCCGATTTCAAACGCCCTCAACTCCAGCATCCCCAGAGCTGCCTATTTAAGCACACCCAGGCATTTAGGCCGTGCTATCTTGTTCCTTTCAAGAAAGGATAAAGCAGCATTTACCGCATTCAGCGCTGCTGAATGGCTCAGACTGGCCATGCCAGCAGGGGCTCCTCTCACTGCCTTCCCCTCTCTCCTGTCATCGCCCCTTTCGAACTTCCCTTCGCCTCCCACTGCCCCAAAAATCAGAGGCAGGAGCAGCAAAGGGCAAGCGACCTTACAGCAGCTCCTCGAGTGGGTAATGCTCTCTTTGTCCCCAATGAAATGTCATAAACCTTTGTTGACAAAATAGGTGCTTCTGGAGAGCAGCTTGGCGCAGGCACTGGCCTTCAGCAGCCAGGGTCGTGGCAGGAGTTCACTGGTGATTCAAAGCTTCCCTCACTGCCACACCGAACCCAAATTAAATGTCATCACCCCGCGACGCTGGACAGTCCGGCAGAGTGGCACAACCGGGCAACTCTCAGCCACTCCAAATTTACTCTCAAACCTTAACCATCAAGGCTGCCCAGATATGACGTAAATATTCCCAATCCCAAGTCACGGAAGTTTCTGAAAGGTTGGGAAAATTCAGATGTCCTAAAAACTCCAGCCTTTTGCTTCACTACAAAATCCATGCCTCTGCACGGAGCTCTTTAGAAGAACGTCCTCAAATGATTTTAAGTGACTGGAAACCTCAGTATCAAAGTTCCAAATACAGCTTTACTAAAAGTACCTTCACCAGATGTAACAGGTTATTTCTCACTCCGCATGGCCCTGTCCTACGATCAAGTCTGCATTTGGAATACAAGTATTCTCTGTATCAAAGAAAACCAGACTATTCTAAAAAGCCTGCTGCTTCTCATTCCTCGGACAAGAGATCTGAGAGAGTTTTTTGGGGTTTACTGTTCAATTTTCTGGGAAGGGGGTAAGAGCAGGGCACAGGCTTTTCTGAGGTACGCCAAACAATATGGTGAACACTTCCAGTTCATACAGTCCAGTTCTAGATAGGCATCTAAATACACTGCTTTAAGGAGTTCACAGGAGAAAATGTGAAAGATGTGCACCTAGATGCCCTAGGAAAGGCCTGGAGCAACTTTTAAGTGGACTGACTAAAAGCTCCTTATGTTCAGCTTATTTGTATGTGTCCAAACGCCTCCTGTTAAAAACAGTTTCTGCCTCCCAGAAGAACATCACAGCTTGCATTTACTTTTGTATTTCATGAGCTAATATAAATTAAATATACACTGTGTTTGGACAAAAACTGTCGACTTCTGTGCTAGATTTATAGTGTGTTCAGTGCTATGAACCGAAACACCTAACACGATGGCCCAAAGTTCATGGTCTTTTCAATAGTGTCTTCTTTATTTTTTTAATTCTATCATAATTTTTTTGCAAGCATTTCAATACCAGTTCCTTAAATTCCTGCTTCTGCTAGCATGAGAAATCCCAAATTGCCTAAGCCAAATGTTTAACTGTTCACTGTCCATCCACAGCTCTGATGGTTCCTTTCTCTTTTAACTATTCCAAGAACCAAAATCTCTTTAGTAACCCTTCCAGATAACTGGAAAGGAAGGTTCATTAGCTTCATGCAACATAATGTACTACAGAGATTTTAAGTGCTTTCCTTAACCTTTCTTCTATATATCAATTTAGAGAAACTACTGTAATTTCCACAGCTTTACCTAACAAAACTCCAGTTTGCTGGATACTCACACACCCACCATAACAACTTTTCGTGGAGCAAAGCCAGGCTTATGTGTGAAATTTTCCTGTAAGGTACAAAATTACGAATTCTCAAAAAAAGCAGATCCACGGATGCAACAAGCTTTTCTGTGAAGCAAGAGAGCTGATTACTGCTCACAGGAAATAGAACAAGGATCACCATTTCAGACCACCAGCTTTGAATGGTCTTGGGCAATCAAAGAATGTGGAAATTTCTTTATACGTATACATTTTTCAATTTCTTTCTGACACAACCAGACACGACTTGGCACAGGAACGTGGCGAGCAAAAGTCACACCCAAATGACTCTGAGGTGACTCAGTGCAGCCATTATTCACATCCACAAGGACTGAAGGACAAGTTCAGCGCTCAGGAAGTATCACTCCCCCTTGGAGCAAGCTGGCTAAGGAGGCAAAGCTGAGCAGCACAGAGGCTGAGTGCTCAGGTGTGCCAGGAGAGAGCTCCAAGGCACTGACACAGTCTGTGGGTATGTGCCCAGCTGCTAAACCTGCTAAACCGAACATATCCACTGAGGAGAAGCAGAAGTTTTGACATTAAAAGGCCGTTAAGTTTAGAATGCTTCCCCAAAACACATTATTTTATAATTTAAACACACATGCATATAATGCATATGTAAGATCAACCCGTTGACAGCTCTTGATCTGCTGATGCCCAAGCAAGGCACACGAGCTGAGAATGGGACTACCAGCAAAAAGGTACTTCGGAAAATACAAAATAAGTAGGGAATTCTATCATTTTGGACCCATGGTTAGTCAGATGTGAGGAAGCACCCACTCCTGGAGCTCCTGAGGTCAATGGCAATCATCTCAGCACACTTGAGTGGCCTACAGAACACCCCAAAAATAATTTACAATGACAGTGCAGCTCTGCTGGTGAATTTGAAAAGTGGTGTTGATGAAGGACCTTTTTTTTTTTTTTTCATATTCCTTAAGGAGAAAGCCTTCTCAAATACACTTAATAAAAAGTTAATGAGGAACAACAAGGTTGAAAATGAGCATTAGCAAAGGAACAAACACCACGTGTCTGGGTGTGCACACATTCTCTTAAGGAGATGCACTACGTGTTTCACGGGAGGATTCAGACCATGACACAAACGGTGGGAAGTTGTCAGTCACAGACAGTATCCATATTTACAAGATACTAAAGGACACAGTTGCAAAAATATCCTACACAAATATTCACAGATAGCAAAACCTGGAAAAGTACTAAATCACACTCTGGCATTTCGCAAACTTCTGAAGTTTTCTCTTGAATCATTGTTCTTCAGAGACAGGAGCACCTTTTTTTTAGGAACTCAACCATCTTTTTCTGACATGAATTCCCTTCAGGCAAGCAACAACTATGCAAAGACTAAAAACAGCATTGACAAATAGTGGGGGAAAACCCACAGATTTTACTCATTTTCATTTCTTTGGCAGCTTTTTATAGATGAAATGAAGGAAACCTCTTCTCCTGCACCAGGTACAGCACTTCTTAATGAGGTCCAGAAAACTACGTCATTATGGGTGAGTTGTGACGTATTTCTGGAGCTCTGCATCGCTGAATGAAAAGCTAAAAAGAAAGCAATTCATTGTACGGGAAGCAAACAACTTCCTGCTGCCAGCAACAGCAGTTTACTTTGAGCAGCTGGAAGCAAACACCCTACAGAAAAGTACCTGGATAAACAGAAAAACATCCTGCTTTAACCAAGAATGGTAAAAAGCTTAAAAAAGTGTGGGGTGGTTTTTTTGGTGGGTTTTTTTTTTTCTTTTCCTTAACCTAAAAGCCACCGTGATGACAACACAGCTTCTCAGGAAAAGCTGTTTTTCAGTCATCCTCTCTTTTGTTCAAACACAGGTCTTTTTTTATGAAACCTATTCTCCCCAACCACATCAGGAGAGCGTGTCCCACCAGTTGCACTCTCCTTAAAAATCAACTACAACACGACTGAGACAGAGGCAAATGCACCACTGGATTTCCACCAGACTCACTTCCCTGCAAAGCAGGAGCACAAGAAGCAGCAGGAGCACAGGACTGCTCCACCTTGGGGGGGGAAATATGCCCAACTGATGCCCCAAATGGCCATGAGGTCAACTTCTGTAAATCTCTATAGCTCCTTAACAGCTGGCTCTATCTTTGTGCTTATCCAGCTTCTAAGACACTTGACTCTTGGAATGAGCGCAAGCAGCTATAAGAGGCTCAAAGCAAAGATCAGAAGCATATTACCTATAAACTAAGGGATGTGTTATCCGGAGAAAGAGTTTATTATGTGGAGCATTTTAGGAGGCTTCCTTCCCTAAACACAGCTAAATTGCCCCGGGCCCTGCCTACAGAGAAGAAGACGCTGTAGATTTCCAGTTTTACAACAGAAAATACGTGCCAGAACCTTGACACTGCCCAAATAATTCAAAATGAGGTTATTCTGTTGAAAAAAGTTTAAAAAGTTGGGCAAGATAAACCAAAATACTTGGGGATTGTTGAGCAAAACAAAAGCATTTTACTTTGGGCCAACTCAAGACCAATCCAGTGCTGGCCCAAGCTGCAGTTTGTGCTGCAGGAACTATAGTTCACATACTGCTTGCCCCAAATCCTCTTTGGCAGAGCTGGATCCCCTATGCCACCAGATAATGAACAGCAGAGGGTTAGTCTAGAGCTGCAGCTCAGGCTAGTCAGGATTCATGACCTACCAAACCCACACGAGATATTTCCCATTGGAAGGCGCCGTGTGGTTTATATCAAGTAAAAAAGTTCTTGTGGATATGCAGTGTATTTTCTTCTACTGCCATCCACTTTGAAGTAGCATCAAAGCCAAAAAAATCTTCCCTGTCTCCAGTCCATCAGTTACGTCAACTGACAATAAAAAACCAAGACACAAATGAAAGAAATGAAAGGAATGAAAGAAAACTAACACAGAACTTCACTTTCCATGCCATGCCTGCATCACACACTCTATCTCCCCACATACCGTGACGTATATTGTCACTTTGCAACTGCAAAAGGCAGCTCTAAAATGCCCCCATCTCATCTACCTTCCCTCTTTTGACAGTAACAACATCCCCACTGCCACTGTTAAAAACCAACCATCACCTCATACAGCCTTAAAAAGATCCAGAAAATCCCTAGCCACTGAACCCTCCTGATTGGGCAGCTAGTGAAAAAAAACACGTGGCTTTAAACTCGTGACTTAAAGCAAGAGGAAGATAATTTTGATTTGTTACGAAGTATTAATCCAAAAACCTTTGGTGAGGCCACCTGGTAATTCCCACTGCATGACCCTGTGTCTCACAGCCGCAGAAAAGAAGAGGGCAGAGAAGAGGGTTGGCTGTGTCCACCCAGAAGAACCACTCCCACAAGCTGTCTCTGAGGTCCACCTGCCTGCTGGGCAGAGAGGGTCACAACAACAGGGACTTGCCAATCTTCCACTGCCTGGGCCTCACGTGAACAAGGCAAGAAGAGTTGGATCCAAAACAATTGTCCTCCTGTTTCCTAAGGAACTGTAAGAAACATTTGATATCGTGAACTGAGTGGACTGCACCACGGATTTTCTCCCCTCATCCTGTCCTAGCACTGTCTGGGATGCTGAGAAGCAGCTGCTTTGCCCTCCCAAATACAAAACCTTATTTAACCATGCAGGTAATGAACTCAGGAAAAGCACCTGAATTATAAAATAAGCATCCCTCTGCCAGACCTTTCAAGGGAAGGGTGTACACAGAATTAATGTTTTTCCCCGCTGCTCCTTGCTATCCAGCATCCTAACTCCACTGCTCTTGTTCCTGCAGCAAAAGGTGGTTCCTCTGGAGTATCTGTGACAACAGTGGGAGGATGGGAAAGGGATGAGAAGCCCAAAGGAGTAAATTTGGCAGAGCCAAGCTCACATAAAATCTTCTTCTACTACTGCTCCTCCCCCAGCACAAAAAGCAAATCTGCTGTGATGAGGTGGCACTCAAGAAAGGCACAGCAGGAAAAAACCAATCCTGAGGCTGGGCTTTAACATGAAGGCATGGTGACTTTGGGTCTGATGGCAAACAGGCACACTGCTGCCACTCACACAGCTCCCGCTTCCCCCTGCTCTGCCCACATTCTGTGGCTCTGCAGGGTGACAGGGATCAAGCAGTGACCACGGCGGTGATCAGGCCACTAACTCTTCTTCTGCTGCAAACTCTTTCCCCCCGAAATATTCCTTGGGTCTGGGGAGGTGAGGTGGCACCGAGGGACGGGTCAGGGTACAACCTCTGCACTTCTGGTGTGAACACAGCCCCCAGGGCAGAGCCTGAAAATCCAGAGGGCTCAGAGAGCCCCTTCAGAGAAATAACAGCGACGGGGAGGTGGTCCTGACCCTGCTCCTTGGCCACTGGCCACCAGGCTCAGGTCCTGAGGTCCCCTGATGGTCCCTTCCTCAGGGGCAAGCAGGCAGCGACAGTCCCTTCAGGAAATTCAGTCCTACTAAGTTAGCACGTCCCCTCAGGCTCCAGCTTAATGTATTCATGACACCGCCGTGTTTTTGGCTTCCTACGACTTTCTGTCACAGCTTCTGGTGTTTTGATGTTTGATTTACAGTGCTGTTACAGTTTAAGGTGTGGGGTTTTTCCAAATTAAAACAAACGACGAATCCAAATGCAAATCATCCAGGAAGAAACAGATGTTAAAGGGTCCAAAGCACACAAGGAAGGTGAAAGAGAAGTCAGATCAAGGCTGGACACTTAAAAACTTTCCCTACAGGTGCATGTTCACCTTATTTTTACCTCTTTCGTCTTCCATCTCTACATATTCCTAGATATCACCTGCCTAGAATTACCTTGAATAGGCAAACTGATAGGAGGAAAGGGACAAGCTTCTGATGCACCCCAGAATTCCATTATTATTTATGTCACTACATCTCATGGCATCAATTCCAGCTGCAAGAGGGATGAAGGATAGGAAGGAGTTAACTCAGCCATTTCCAGCTCTTCTCTTTGACTCCATAAGAGTGTTTAACCAAAGCCCCACAGAAATCTCAAAGCAAAGCCGGGTCATAGCAAAAAAAGCCACTCATATCTTAAGAAAAAAAAAAATTAACAAAATATATACATCCTTCAAAAAGTAAGCCGAAGTTCTTTCTGGTTTCTTTTTCAACACACAGCATTTTTCATTACCAGTAAGAGCAACAGCAGCAGAAACGTGTAGAAAGCAAAAACTGCAAAAGCTCTCAGCAATTTGAAGCACTTTAAACGACATGAATGAGTAACCAAGGAAGCTAAAGGAAACCTCAGGTTCGAGCAGGCTGAAACCACAGGCATCAGCTTCCCCATGGCAGGTACAGACCACAAGGAAGAAGAATCTCCCTTTTCTGACCAAACAACCTCATCCTTGTTGAAAGGGCTGAGGATCTTGAGGGGAAGATCCAGTGATGGAAGAGGACTCTCACCTGCCCAGCTCACCACTCCATGTGTCTCTTCCTGAGGCAGAAGTGCCCACAAAACCACCAGCTTCACCTCTCTCAGCTGGGGCTGACAAGAAGTGTATTTCTGCCACGCACCCCTTCTTTTTCACCTCAGTTTCTCAGCTGATGTGCCAGGACACACCACACACACACACACACTCAGAAGTCAGTGCTGCACTGGGTCAAACACCAGCAACGTCCCCGTGTCCTTCCTGTCCGTGCAGATTATCAGGGAAGGTTTTATAGGCATCGGTTGCCTCATAAAGGGAAAGACAGACTTCTCTAAGCATCCTGTAAATGCCAGGAAAAGAGAAGAATGGAAAGGAAATGAAAGGAACAACCTGGAGAGGAGAACGGAAAAGCAGGAGACCTTGGCTCCAGGGAGAGAGCTGACCACAGTTTTAGCCCTGCCTTCACCTATAGAAGATGTTTGCTTTTATTAATCATGGAAAAAATGTGGTGTGTGAGCTAAGCCTGCCCCTGGGCAGATTTAACTTGGGTGACCTGAACTTACTCTGCAGATCACCATAGGTCTCTCTGACCTTGGCAGGGACACAAGGATCATATTTTCTCGTGGATGAATTACCCTGGAATAATTCTGCCAATGTATTAGGCATAAATAGCCTTTTATTTAGGACTGTGAAAATACGTCCTCTCTTTCTGCCTCTTTCCAAACAAAATCACCTTCCCAAACAAAATCTATTTATTGGAATAAGGAAAACCCCACCCTTCATTAAGGTCTGGGTACACATCTCAAGGGCCAGACAGAAGCTTGGCTGCTCTGTGCTCATGGCAACACGTCTTAAGACGTTGCCTTCAGCAAGATGCATTTTGGAGTTAACCGGTAAGATTTGTTGCTTTTGATTGGAGTGGTCACCCTGCACATTTGCAGACGAATATACAAATACTTTCAGACATGACAGAGGTGGTAAATTTAGGTCAGCAGTGGGAATGCTCAGCTTCAATCACCAAAACAGAAGGCACAATCCTCAGCATACATCTACAAGATGGCGAAGAGCAGCTCTGTGAAAACCAGCCAAGCTGCACTGGAGATAAGCAAAAAAAAAAAATATCCCCCAACATCCACATCTCACTCAGCCTTGCAGAAAATCGACCAGTTTGGAAGGAACAGGTAAACAGTGTGTTCTTGGACAGGAGTCAGCAGAGTTTGGATGATGCAGACCTTTCCGTTCAAGAGCTGCGCTGGTTTTTGTGTCTGGTCACTCGAGGTCACATCCCAGAGCTCTGAGGCTCTGCAGGAGCTTCCTTCCCCATAATGGAGGTGGCTAAAGTGGTGGCTATTAAAATCAGTTGCTATCCTGATGCCACCTGAGTCTTAATTGCTGAAAAAATGGGGACTGCGACCACAGAAAGGGCTTTCTGGCACTGGCTGAGGAAGTATCAGTTTTTGAGGTCAGAACAACATCCCTTAAAAACATGAATCAGAGTGGTTTCTTTCATGCTGCAGTTTGATAAAGGCGGGCAAAACATTATCAGGCCCTTTTGATGAAGGTCAGGACAGCTTTGAAATATATATATATATATTAGAGATGTGCTTAGATGTGTAAAAAGGAAAGAAAACACTTGAAGAACCTGTATTCAAATGATCCTGCAGCAGACAAATAAATCCTCGTAAATACCATTTCCCGCTTCCGCTCTGAATGAGTCTCTTCTCATAAAACTCATTACACCTTGAGCAAACGCAATTTTCCAGCTGTGTGTTAGCTGCTTTCTTCCTCCACGCACAACTTTTGTTGTATGGCTGATGCCTCAGGACCTGCAGGCAAGTGTCTCAGCCTGAAGACTGGGCCACCAAGGCTTACCAGGCAGAAAAGGAAGCCTCTAGTCACAGCTCTGCACTCTTTTTCCATCAAAATTCCAGAACAATACTCACTGATGCCAAAACAGGTGGTTCTCTTGGGACTGGAAAAGGTTTTCACAAATACCTGCGGAGCACCTGAGCAGCCACCAACAATGCCAGCCTCTGAACCATTGCTAATCATGATGCTGGTTTCTGTGCAAAAAGCAACTCTGAGTTTTGTCATTTTAAACGCCTGACCAGCTGCACCTGCAATTTGTGGCCGAGGCGGATGAGGAGACAGATTTTCATCTATAATCACGGGCTGAAATTCAAAGTTCAGCTATAAAAGCATTCTCACCTACACTTAACAGTTTCTATGGAAAATACTTTGACATCAGCACCGTATTTGCAATGAATACGATCTCAGCAGTGACCCGAACAAGGGAATATTGACCTGGAGAAGGCAATTGCCTGTAAGATCATGGGCAGGCTATCCCTTATGCTCACCCCTTACCAGCCCGGGAGACTCCATGCATATTCAAAGCTGCACGTGAACATCACCAAAAAGCACGAAAGGAAAGGCTGAAGACTGCAGGTGCACATTCAAAGATTACATGAGTGGTAAAGAAGGAGGCCAAAGTCTCAGAGCAGTCAACAAGCACGCTGGAAAGCCCAACTTTCCAAGGCACTGCAAGCTGGTTTTGACTCCTGCAGAATGGATTACAAGGAAGGCTCTGCCAGGATAATCCTGGAAACACCTCACTCAGCTCCCTTCCCTGGGTTTAGCCTGGAGAAGCCATCCCCCAAGATCCCAGATAAGGCAGGCTGACAAGGTGCTGAATGAAAGCCCACACTGCTGCTCCCTGCATGCCTGCAAACCTCCAGCACTCTCCTCAGGCTTTGTGCTCACAGCCTCCCAAGGAAACAACCCCCAAATTTCGCCCAATTTCACATTCCTGGGGCACAGCGGGGACACAGTTCGAAAATATTTTTCAGGACAGCACCCAAAGTGGACTTCAAAATGGAAATAGGAGTTCAATACTCTGCATCAAAATCATTACCCTCTTACCTCTCTCTGCCTCATGTGCTAGTCAGGATTGCTACAAATACGACGACAAAAATGAAGTGCAAAAATGAGCTACTCTTAAAATGGACCAATGTACGTCTTGTTAGTTTGGAGCAGAAGTAGGTTAAACTCTGATTTTTATATTTAAAAGCAGGGAGAAGTTCTGACAGATGCAGTGCCAACTGCCAAAGGACCCTGTGCCTAGGCAGCACAACAAAGCTAAATATGGCCATTCCTACCACCTCAACTCAGCAACAGGTTTTGCTGCAAGGCTTCCCTCATGGAGCCTCTCATCTCAGGCGAGACCTCAATGATGTTCAGCTGGAGCTTGAGAAAAGCACTGCTACACGGTTTCAGAAGCCCCATTCATCATGGTTTATATTTAAGTCCTCAACTCCCAAAGTCATATGAGAACCTTCAACCAAAACCACGAATGCCCTATTAAAGCAAGCGACCTCTTGAAGTTGGGAAAAGCTGGAATCCTGGCTTCTTGCCAGCTAGGCATGGGAATACAGACACTAAACCCCCCCAAATAATATTATATATAAAAAAAAGGAAGTATATTGATGTATTTTTTTTCTGTGAATGCCAAGATTTTTTGAACACTTCAGTTACCCATGTGGGTCTGCAAACACAACAAATGCCATGAGATGCTCAAACCACTGTGCTCAGGAGCTGCAGAGGACACAGCCTCACCTACACACACAATACCTGAGCCCACTCCTCTAACCTTCAGCAGTACAGGACACTTTATTCTGCTTCCCCACTAAGAGCAAACATTTTCCTTCCTAATGGAATGCCAACTTTTAGCACACTTTTCATCCCTCCTCACTCGTTTAAGTCAGACTGCCAAGCTAAGTGTCTGAACGAGGTGATTAGTCCTCCCCGAGCCCCTTCACAGTCAATGGAGAGAAAGAAACTCTCCAGAGGGAAATTCAGGATTGAGATGACTACAAGAAAATGTGCACTATTAGCTTTGAATACTGCACAGAACAGTAAAAACTTACAAGCAGCAGTGCTCTAGCAAGGAAACTCTGGCTAATGAAGACTGAATATGCCCATCTCCGTTTCTAAGCAAGATCTGGACTTCAGGGCTCTTTCTAAAATTACTCAGGATGGAAAGGCTGAATTTAGCTCCCATCCATCACCTTATCACAAGAATACAACCTCATGCTTCCTGCCACAGAGAATCTGGGAAAATGCAAAATTCTACCTCTTATCACCAAATCATAATTAATTTCTTCTTCCTATTTTGCCTTACTTGAGAGAGGGGGGGAAAAAAAAAAAAGCCTTCCCTGATAGATAACTAAATTTATGTCTTTACCAAACTGAATGTAAATGCAAGAAACAGGAAGTTTTTACTTGGAAACTGGAATTTCAGGCACTCGGTGGCAAACAATGAAGCAGAGAGATAAAGATGCAATGGCAATGGTGGGGGACAGAGCTGCCAAGCTTCCTGCCCACGCTGACTCGAGAGCATGTGTCCTACCATGATACGGACCGGCCACACCGCTTGTTTTTATTTTGGCACTGGCTATTTGTTCCTGTGAAAACCCCTATGAAAACAAGCCAGAAGACCAGACAATAGCAGTAGACTTGCCATCTCTTATAGCCCAGATCTTTTACTTAACACTTTAGCAAAAAAGATGCAATCAGGAGATCTTTGTCCATTTATACAATTCTCTCTGCAGCGGCCAGGATTGTATTACACTCCCCAGCACCCGCCAGATATCAGAGCATCCAGTTCTCCCCCATCACTTCAAGAGATTGAACTGATACTTGAAAGCACATTTGCTATTATCTACTCCAGCCCCTTTGGAAAAGGACATTACACAGATACAGGGGGCAGGCAAATATTGCCGCTCCTTTATTATTCCTGATGTTCCCCCGGCTTGTAATATCTGAGAAGTCCCCAGGTCAATGGGATTACTTTATCTACCTCCCTCTTTCCCTTTATCTCTTCCCTCACCCCACAGGTATCCGTGTCCAAATGGGACACTCTGGCAGGGGGTTTGCTTGACCCAGGTCACTGGGAGGTCAAGCTTTTCACCACTTGCTAATGCAAAGCTTCCCCCCCCCCTTCCCAGCTCTTGCAGCCCCAGGGGTCCGGGGACCCCCACCTCACACACCCCTCTCTGCTGGCCACGGGGGCAGATGGAGAAGGCTAAATGCTCCTCCCTGAACAGCCAGAACCCTTCCCCATGTGGAAACCAGAATTTGGTCCGTGTGTTTTTTAAATAAGCAAGGCAAAGGGAGAAGCTCGTGAAAAGTCGGCTCAGCACCGCCTTTGTTCCTGTAGCAAACTTGAGGCATGGGTGGCTTAACTAGTTAGGAGCAACTCAGACGATATTCTTGCCTACCAGAACAAAGTTCGATTTTTATTTAGATTGATTTTGAGATTTACATGCGAGAAATGGATACAATTGGATCAAATATATACTAAAATAAATTGTTGACTCCCATGAAAGCCAATAAAGCCAAAACAAATTTCACAGATCTCATCCACCAGCATTTGAGATTTGTCTTATTTCATTATTTTGTATACATTTACAGAGCAGAAATTTGCTTAACTCTGTTCCGCTTTCCTTTCACTGAAACAATAAGACTCTCTGCAGAATATTTTCGACTCGAATATTATCACCAGGATAGCATATGGCAAACTAGCAGCAGGCAGTTTATCTTCATCCTCTTTGTAAGCTAAAATTAGCACAATGCTTTTGCAACAGCATATGATGTATTCAGACCAGCACGATATACCTAATACAACTTCAGATCCATCCCTGGCTAACCTCCAACATCCAAGTAAATTGATTGCTAATTTTAACCGGGTATTAATGTGTTTAGTATCAAGTTGGCATTTATCAACTCGAGAGGCACTTTTAAGTTTAATACTGTCATTTTCACACACACACACCAACTGCAACTGTAAATAAAATTTGTATACTGGTAACACACAGCATTTCAATTCATCTGTACGAAGCGATTCTAATTTATATTAATACATTATGTATGGAAAGCCATGCTGTAAAATTGCATAATATGCATATTCTGCTCTTCAGTGATGCAATATAATTAATGGTGGCGAAGAGCTGATACACCCGTGTCATGACTAACACGCTCCTCCTGCAGACTGTTAGCTGGTTACTTTATTGGGATTAAACTCATCAAGTCATCCCTTGGATTAAATTAAACCAAGTCATCACTTTACATTTCTTGAGGAGGTGGCTATGCCAGCCCTCTCTGCTCTTCAGGCTGGTAAATTATGGCCACCTCAGGGGTTTTTTAGCTGGATTAAATATGTGGTGAGACACTAATGTTAGCACTGCTTCCTAATTTGTTTCTTGTAGCTGTAACACCAAGGAACTTAGCGCAATGCTCCTCGTAAAGAAAATTTGGAAGGTTCTAAAAGGCTCTAAAAATGCCCTGTGCTTCACAAGGGTGGTTGTTTCACCACTTTTCTTGCCAGGTTGACAGAATAAAAAAAAAGTGTAGTAGTAGGAAGCAGTCACATCCAAGCACGTACATGAACAAACACACACACACACAAAACAATAAATATTTATGGGCTGACATTCAAAGATTTTGTGGCTCAGCCTGCTCATCAACAGAGCATGCCTCTGCTTTCCTACAGCCCATTACAGAACTACAACACAAAACCACACCAAGTCTGCCCAATAGTTACACTGAATTAACATCACCGCTCTTCTTGCTCTTACACAGCTGGCCTCATGCGGAATTTGCACAGGGTTAGTGCAGACAGATACAAAACAAAAAAAAAAAAAAAAGAAAGAAAGCAGGCAGGATCCTGCACAAAAGCCTCTCCTGGGGCATTCTCATTGCCACAGGCAGGATGAGGGGACAGGAGAGATAAATAGATGCTTTACTTAGCAGGGAAGGGAGGAGAAGTACAGAAAGAACACAACATTTCGACTCCACTTTGTCGTCCCTTTTCGCCCTTGCTGTAATTTTCCTGCACTTTATCCCCTGCTCTTCAGCAAGGGGCTGCCACACTCTGACGTTACAGCGCCCTGAAACTTTAACCCCGTTTTAAATGACACTTAACTTGGGGCTGTTCAGTTAATGCTGACCCCATTCCCTCTTTCCCCGCTTTAGGAAGGCATTTGGTGCAGTGCTATAATCCAGGGCCCCAAGCAGCAACTCCACCGTGGGGTTTCTCCCTCAGTGCTGTGCCAAGGGAGGGAGGAAAGGAGGAGATTCTCTTGGCACAGCAATGAGAACCAACAAAAGGTTCTCTCCATCCTACAAGCCTTGCTTCCATGACCTTCACTGGCTGCCCAGAGAAAGCTAAGATATGCCTCCTTTGAGGTCCATGGGGACACTACAGACTCCAGAATATATTTAGCATGCATCCATGTGACACTGCTATTCAGAGCACTGGGGAAGATTTCAGCATAAGTTAGGGTATGTCTGCCACCATTAGGTCTTTTCCAAGGGCATAAGTGGTGCCTTCTAGCAGGTCTTCTCCTGTCCTTCTGCAAAAGATGTATCTACAACCTGCAGACAGTACACAGCATTGGGGCTGAAAACTTCATCTCTCACCCACAGCACAGAATCAGCCCCAGGAAAACTAAGGACTAAGGGACAAGTAGTTGAAAAGGCTGTGCCCACTGTACTTTTATTTATTTATATGCTCTGTTTCTTCTTTCCCACACTTTCACATTACGCTTCGGCAAAGAGCAACTGCAAAAAAACCCGACTGCGAAATCTGCGTGAGACTTTAAATACCCAAGAGGAAAAAAAAAAGATAAAAACAAATACTTCTAATATTTACAATAGGTAAATAAGTTTTATATATGTAAGTATTTATATATTAGATGGCAGAGGTACTGCCTGGTGGTGAGGAAGTCCCCAAGCCACAGAGGGAGGCAGGGTGGCAGTGCCTGTCCTGATGTCACACTGCTCCCACTGCACATCACGCTCTCCCATGTCCCTTCCCACCTTCCAGGCTTGAGCAGGAAAAGTCCAAGCACGCCAAACCAAAGGCTACATGGAGGAGGTATCAAGGCTAAAGAGCCAAAGCAGACAGGTGGAAGATTTTTCCCTCATTCAAAGACCTGCCAGAGCAGTGTCAGGCATTTGCTTAGTCACAGCCCTACAACCCCACCCCAGCCTGGGCAGAAGGGACATCAGGCATCTCCCTCTGGTATTTCTCATGTCACCAACTAGTGGGTCACCAGGCCAGGGGGAAGCGGTCCCCAATGAATTATAGGGTGACAGGTGGCTCTGACGTCACAAGCTGCAGAGGCTGCTCTGACTGCCCACAGAAAGTCCCCATCTCATTCATGAATTTAAAATTGGAAGGATAAAAAAAAAAAAAAAAAAAAAAAAAGGAATAGCAATAATAAAAGCCCGTGTGCAACAATGTGCCTAGAAAAAAATTATGTCAGCATCTTACAATGCTGATCCTATTAATTAATCCCTTAAAGAATGGCCCCTTGCCCACAAACATATAATGTAATGCCAGCTTAATCTTACCTAAAAAAAAAAAATTACAATGCAATGAGATTACTCGTCTGACTCTGCTAACTGTTACAGCACTGCTTAATCCTGCATTTCGGAGCTTTAACAAGCTCCTACAACACTGCACGGAGTTTATCAGAGCAGTTGCCGAGACAAGAAGGACTTATGTTTTAAAGAATATAATTCCACTGTCTTTTGTGCTTTTTACGTCTCGTGTTTATACAGTGGCTTTCATCCTGAAAGATCTTAAAGCCTATTGCCTTCTCCTGCTTCCACTGAAGCCTTCCTTTCAGGTTTCATATTAGAGCAGGATTAGAAATAGATAGATATAAATGCATATATGGGGATATATGTATATTGCAGGGGTTATAGCAGGAAAATTTCTTGGGGCTGGAGTTCATCCCTCCTTCCCGTTTCCCAAACACAGCTGGGAGGGGCACCACAAAATCAGCCCCCCTCCTACCAAAAACCTGCAAAGGAGCTCATCTGGGACCTTGCCTAAAGAAGTGGGTGCAAACTTGACCTATGAAAATATCATCTCTCCATCCCTGTCTTCATCCCCAGCCTGTCCTCCCACCAGCACAGCCCCAGCCTGACAATATCCACCCACAGCCACACACTTCCAGTCTTAGCCTGTTACAGACATCGTAAGCTTCCCATGGAACAGGAGAAGAAAGCTCTGCTCCCTCCCTGTAATTATCAAATCAGCCAAAAAAACGAGGAAGAATTGAGAATCCTCATTATAGCACATCATAAAACACGGCGAGGTCTCGTGCTCGCAGCCTGTTATTGGCACAGCCTGCCAACAAAACTTTACAAAGAGCACAGGAATTCATGTTTGCAGAGATATTAAAGTCATAAAAGGGGAAATTTGGGTTTTATTTTCCCACAGTCTAAATGAAGGTGAACCAAGCAAATTTGGCACAGAGCGCTCCTCAGATGCCATTTCCCACAGCAGTGTGGTATTTTCCTCTGGGAATAAAACATTTTCCTTCAACTACTGTTTATAACTCTTATCAGTTCAGCAGCAATAGAGCCATCAAGTCCAATATCTCGTGGAAAAAAGTCAAGGTCAACAAGTACTTGCATTTTCGTTTATCTTTAGCTGCAATTGCTACTGACATTCAATTGGGTAATAAACATGAGGACTGTCAAATGCTCTCAGCAAACAGGTGATCCAAAAGCTATCAGAGAGAAAGAGGCTACCGCCAGGTAATCAAACAATTCTGTTGCAACAATTATGATTTCAGTGCACTCATTTACAGAAGCAATCACCTGTCAAATTTGAATGAATAGCATCAAACCATTCCCACCATCAGGGTAATAAGGGCAAGAAAAATACAAGCTATGTCGACTTTCTTTCCCAACAAAAGCATGCCAGCATTAGCAAGAGCCTTTAAAAACAAAAACAAACAAAAAAAAAAGGGATAAACAAAAATATCCAACATTTTATTTCCTGAATTGAATTATACAAAAATTATTTTAACACAAATCTACAGTGACTGGGTCTTGTGGTGGTGTGTCTCATGAACAATAACGAGTGTTTAGGAAAACACTGCAGCAAGTGGGGGGCACACCGAGGCAGCTGTGCCACTGCTCTGACAATGAGCACTTGGGCAGCTTCCTGAGCCAGTGCTTGCATCTGGACCAGGGTTTTTAATAGCTCCAGAAGAACCTGTTTTTCCATGAATCGGTCTAATCTCTTTTTTGTCCCCTGCTGACCTCCTCAGAACGCTGTTCTGTAGCAATAAATTTAACATAAAGCATTTTTGTTTGTTTTAAACCTACTAACGCTCCGGGAACAGCTCCTGTGCCACGAACACCCACCCTCAGTTCTTGCATTACGGGACAAGCACCCACTTTCTCCATGCACAACTAATTTTAAAGACTTCTCCTCCAACCTTAGTCATCTTTTCCCCTCCCAGCCTTTCATGTGAGAGATAGGAAAATGGTTTGTGCCAAGCAGCCTGATGGCATACCCTGTTGCATCACTAATCCAGAAATATAGCATGTTTATGGGTTTATACTCCTTGTGATAAAATGTCTCTCAAAACAAACATCTCAAGATCGCAGCTTTTGTTTTTTTTTTTAACCTCCAAGCTAAAGAGGTCAGTGACACACACCTTAAAGTCTCACTCTGCCTACATCAGACTGCAAAAGACTCAGCTGAAGCAACCAAGACCTGGAGAAGCAAATGGGATAGAAGCCTTAAGATGGGAATACTAAGATGGCCTTTAATACGGGAAGCTCATTACCTCCAGTGAGCCACCACAAGTTAAGTGAAAACATCCAGGATGTGTAGGAAAAAAGCCACCACATCTGAATAAAGCAACAACAACAACAACAACAAGCAAACACTCAACTCCAGTACTGTTGAAAGAGGCATTTTGTACAATAGAAACTTCAAACTTATTTCTACAACCTCTTACAAAACCAAACCTCTCTGCCCCACCCAGGGAGGAAAGCAACATGCCCTTCAGTCCTACACCAGAGTTTTTAGCCAACAGCCCAAGATGCGATTTAGTAATGTGATTCTTTTCCACCACTGTTCCCTGTTTGGCATATTCAAGATCCTGCGCTCAGTAAAACACCTGGTTCTGTGCAGACACACTTTGGGGGCTGCAAAAGCCAATGGATGCTCTCAGTTCAGGGTCAGGGCCATGTTCTTATATACACATTCATGTATACATGGGCTTGTGCGCAGCCACACAGATGTTTAACGGGTAGATGTTTCTGAGTTTAGAAAAACTTGCCAAGAAAATAGGAAAAAAAAGAAAAAAAAGCGACTCCAGCACATGGATTTTGCTGTTTGATTACAGATGGGCCGAGAAGTCAGGAATATTTGTATTTCCATAGCCACTTTAAAGGTAAACAGTTTCCAAAGTCTTTTTCTCTCCTTCTGCTCTGCCAATGATGGCAGTGGCCTCAGCCTGAAAGATCTGCCTCCTGACATGGTCATCCCTCTGCTCCCCTCCCAGCTGGAAGCTCTTCCTGAGCAAAGACTGAAAGTTCACGTTAAACCCTGCTGAAATGGTTGTGCTGGTTTTGAACTGCTTATTATCTCTGGGGGCCGACCTGAAAAACAAGTTGGTGCTTAGAGAAATTCAAGTTTCCCCTGAAAGGCAAATGGGAAGAAGGAAGGGGTTTTTTTACAAGGAGGAGAGTTCATTTTCGATGATGTTACCCACAATTTAGGGAAAACAAGCAACGTACATAAGGATTTAAGTTAGCTTTGCCAGAGTGAAAATAAAAATGCCTGTTAATAACAGACATTTAGGCTAATGTGAATGACTGAAATAAATCCTGACACTGGGAATAGATTAATGCTCAAATCATGACAGACACCCGCTTCTAAGTAAGAACTTGCTCCCATGCACCATTCTGGAAGCAAAACCCTGCTTAGCTGAGGCACACATACTTAACACTGCCGAAATCTAAGTTTAACAGCTGAATCAGGCTGATGAGACCAAAAAAAAAAACCCAAAAACCAAAAACCAAACAAAAAGCTGAAAACCTAAACTAGCAGGAGGAAAAAAAAAACAGTTTCACGCCCCCCAGCTTTAGAACAGAATGATAAATTGACATCATGTTATGAGCATAATCCTCAACCACTCAATCACTGTTAAAAAAAAAAATAAAACATGATTCTGGGGAGATAAAAATAATTAATGCTGGTGCTGCTGAACAATAAGCACCCACACGAAGGGTTTCAGATAAATATGGGCCTGGTTTAAATCTTGACTCTCACCTCAAAGGAAGAGGGCACAGGTGCTGATTTTAAAGCAAACCCAATGCTGCTTTGCTTGATGGAAAAGCAGGAAAAGGAAAGGGGATGGCAGGAGCCTCGGCAAGAAAACTGATACTGCTCCGTTTCCAAACAAGCCCATTACGCCTAATTCGGGATTCACAATACATAAAGAGGCAGGAAAAACACAGGGAGCAGCCCCTGTTGACTAATGCCCTGTCTTTTCTAATCGAGGGTCACATCCAGTCTAACCGATCGCATGATAATGGCATCAGAAAAGGTCAATCAAAGACAAGCCGAAGCTTCCACTGCCTGGCTGACCTTCGGAGCTTGTGACAAATTGCTATCAGTCAATGTCAACTAATGACAGCGGCTCTTTGGCTAATCAATTGTTCTAAAAATGATCAAGAAAACTACTCGTAGGACAGCTCATTTTCACATCAATGCCTGTGAAGTATGAAAAGCTCATTTTTTTTTTTTTTTTGAGTTTTTAATAAGCTCATAAGTAAAGCAGTTACTTGGTAACAGGGGTCACCTTAGTGAAAAGACAGAACCTTTGTCTGCCTTTTACATATTCTTTTATTACCATATTATAGTAAAAATATGCCATGCCATTACTATGCCAGAGGGCTACATAATAAAGCAGGTAATACTTCATACCTTTTTTTTTTTTTTTTGAGGTAAATACTTCTGTGGTTTAGGGGGCCCTCTGTTTGGATGTAAATAATCATCAATGCAGCCTCCATGTATTTAAATGTAAAGCAATCACCACTGGCACACAGGTGACATGCCCACTCATTACTCACCCAAATTTCACATGACAGAGCCGGCAGTGAAAACCACGCTGCGAAAAAAATCCAGTGGTGCTGCTGGGAAGCGAAGGTCTAACAGCAGCTATTTTGTTCTTAAACCCACCCAACCCCATGCGAGCACAGCTTATTCCAACTATTTCCGACAGAATCCACATTTGGTAGGAAAACCGCATGCTCCGAAACCCCCTAAGCCCTGCGAAAGCAAACAGACATTTCCGCCCTGGAAGGATTCTGCATGTAAAAGCCAACGTGGAAACGCACACAGGCTTGAGGCAGTGGGAGATATATCATGGCTCTCCTCGCACAGCAAAGGGGCGACTGCAGATTTTTCCCGTCTCTTCATCCCACCAGCCTCTCCCGGCATCGTTTTCCAGCCGCTTCCCAAAGCTTCACAGCCAGGCCACGCTCGGATCTGCATTCACGCATTAAATATCACCAAAACAACAAATCCACACTGGTCTAAGGCTTGAGAAAGTGCGAGCACAACCAGGCTTTGCTCTTCCGTAAGGGGAACGTCCAGCAAAGGACACTGCAGGGCGTTACACCACAAGGAGCCACTTGAGAAGACGCTGCCTTGAGAAGGAAAGAGGAGCCATCGTTCAAGCACGGCACTGCGTTTCATTTGGGTTTACCTCTTTGCTTCGGTGACTCCCACCCATGATGACACCTGTACCGCCAGAAAGGATCTACCCCAAGGAAAACCCCCCTCACCAAGCCAATCGCCCCCAAAGCAATGGAGAAGGAGCACAGGGGGGGAGTGGCGGTGAAGCGCTAAACAAGAAACATTAAAACTTTTGTTTTCATCCAAGAAACTGCCAAGTGACAGCAGTTTCAGGTTACACCCTAAACCTGCCTCGCTATGGTAGTTTTTCAAATTAAAATATCTTCCGTGGCCTTAGCCACTCTCAAGGCATCCACAGGCAAGAAAGAAAGGAGGCAGGGCGACACTTAAGCTCAGCCATAATTGGAAGTATGTGAAAAATGAAGTGTCAGTTCGGTCAATAAAGGGCAAAGGTGAAGGGGAGCTGCAGCCCAAACTCGGTGCGAAATGTGCTCATTAAGACACCCAATCCGAGGGCTCCTGCCCACCTATCCCATTAGTCATCGGCCATCTGACCGCTTCAAATGCCTCCCCGCTCTTATTACTTTTCTTCTCCCATGTTTTTTTATTTTTTTTAAAAAAAGAGAAAAAAAAAAAAAAAAAAAAGGCAAGCTGGTATATAAATCCTTGCTCAGTCATCTGGAACATAACGTGGCCCTTTCTCTCCCCCTTCTCTCCCCGGCTCTGCCTTTGCAGCCTCCAAACAACCGCCTGGAGATTCCCAGCAATAATAAACCCGATTGCCTTTTTGCCTATAGGTTGCTCAAACTCCTACAGAACCTTGGAGAAAAAAAAAAAATAAATAAACCGTTGCGGCCATTGATACGTTTTCATAAAGAAATATCGCTGCCTTCTACTCCTGGTTTTAAGGAGCGACAATTATTTGGAGGTTAAAAAAATGTTGTGAGCGCAGGCTGAGGCTTGGAGGGAAAAATAAGAGAGAAAGAAAAAAACCACACAGATAAGGTGACACTGATGGATTATTTTTCTTTTTCTTTTAAGCTGTGTAGCAGAGCTAAACGTGGGAAAAAAAGAACTCCACTCTGGATTAGAAGTGACTGTACCAAGGCTTTGTTCAGCATCTTCCTGGTCTGAGTGTTTGAAAAACAAACAAAACAGGCCTCTCAACATCCCAAACAGGAATCTTTCGAAGTCACAAGACACAGCAAGGTAAAGCAGTGCTGCCACGAGCTCAGCATCACCCGCCTGTACATAAGAATTTGGGTCTCTTCGTTTAAACAGAATTTAGTGAATTATTTCTCCACTACGGAAATTCAGAGCTCTTTGCACCGTTTGGAGACAGACCCCCGAAGGCCTTTGCCGTTAAGTTCAGAGCAACGGGAAAACTTTTCCATAATATTATTCTGCATTCCTGGGCTATAACTATCCCCCATGATGACACAATACCAGGCCTTTAGAAGAGGTTGTGTCAACGTACCATGCAATAACATATCCTGCTGTTCAGTGGCACGAGGCCTCAGAACAGCTCCCTGGCAGTTAAATATGGATTTCTGCAATAGATCGAAGCAGCTGGGAGTTATTACTATTTACTAAGTAAATAAATTTACACGTTTAAAAAGAGTTTGAAATGTTTACAGGAAAGACCGTCTCTCCTGGTTTCAAAGGCAATCATGGGATGGGTGTTGTCTGCTGGAACATAAATAGGTTAAAAATACGCTTCGCAGGATTTGTAGTGATGAGTAAGGTAAAGAAGAAATACCTCCAAAAAGTTCAAAAATGGACCTTAACATACTCTGGGTTAAGGACTAAGGAGAAAAGTCTTGCTAAAGGCTAAAGCTTTCCAGTCTCTGTGTGCCTCTCTGAAAATGCAAAGCTTACATTTACATCCTTGTGATACTTCCAGCCAGGTTGCAAACCTGGCCCAGAAGGTGCTTTTACCTACCCCAACAAGGGAAGTAGGTTGTGAGAGCAATCTCAAACCCGACAGTTTTAGAGGGTTTTATTTCTGGTGATCAGATCGGGGCTTTTTTTTTTTTTTTTTTTTAATTTAATTTTTTTTTTTTTTTTAAATGGCAAACGTGATCTTGACAGATGGAAGGAACCAAAAGGAACTTTTACAAACTCCTAAAAATAGGGAAGCCCATAATACACTGAATATATGTCACGCAAAGCATGCATCTTGAGCTAACTCCTATGCTTTGCAAGCATGAGCATGTGGGTCCCCAGCCTTTTGCTGCCACCCCTCCGCAGCACCTGCCTGCTATGGCACTGCCATGCTGGCTCCTTCTGCTGCCAAGAAAAGCACCCAGCAGTGGGGAACACAGGGGTTTAACCACAGTGTTGCGCTCCCGACATCAGAAAAGCCACCAAATCACAGCATCTGGAAATTAAATGCAGTTGGAGAGAAGCAGGGTATTTGCTGTCTTTTCGTTCTCTTCCGTTTCGGTCCTTCTGGGTCGCATTTTTTGACTTCTTCCCCGTAGGGAAATGCTAACGTCACATTTTGGGGTTTTTACAGAAGATGGACATACAGGCAAGGGTGTGCTTAAACAAATGAGCTTCCCCCATAATCTCGACCCACAGAGCATTTCATGTAAGCAAGACATAAAGCAAAGCTCAGCAAGAGCACGGCTACCATTACCACATTCCTGTTCCTCAAAGACAATGCCATTTCCAAAGGTGGCAAGTGGCCTGAAGACAAGTCTTGGTAACAGAGAGCCCCCAGGACAGGATCTCTTTTCCCAAATTCCTTTCCCAAACTTGACCTGAGAGCTCCAGTTATCAAATTCCCACTTGAGTTACTCTTGTCCAAAGTTATAATGCACTGAGCCTTCTTCCACAAAACACTCTATATCAAGCACTGGCTGCAATTCCAGCCTCAGTAAACAACTGGGGTTTGGGTAACAGTTTCAGAACTGACTAAAGCATCACTGACAAGTCCTTCTGTGGATATTTCATAGGACTCAGGCTGGAAAGTCACTTCAGAAAACCCTTCCTGACTGAGGCTGCAGAATGCACCTTGCCGGGAACTGATCAGGATGGCACTAACACATCAGAATACGACCAGCACTCCAGACTACTAAAATGCCACATTTAGGAGAAAATGAAGTCAGAAAATCTTTAAAAGGACACCAGGAACTAAGCTCGATTTCCAACACTGTCTAGGAGCATTCTGGCAAGGCTCCCCACAGATGTTTTGTCCACGCACATATCCACATAAACACACGCACATCCGTCTAATAAAAGACCAGCCCTAACCAAATAGAAAAAAAAAAAAAACCTCTCAAAACACCACATTTTAGTTCAAAGCTTATTTCTGAAGCAGCTTTTTCAGCCTTAAAAAAAAAACCCCATGGATTTAAAGTTTGCTCCGAAAGCAAGGGGCTCTAATGAACAAGTTGACACCACTTAAGCTATAGCATTGTGAGCAGCACCACTAGAATATATATGTATACATACTTGAAAGAAAAAAGGCCCCCTGAATTTATGTTGCATATCATTTTCCAGTAAAAGTCAGAGGTCAGAAGGTTACCAGTTTCTGCCTCAGCTCTGCAAGAGTTTACTATTCCAGGCCCCATTTTTACTAGGCTACACTTGCGATGAAGTCAGCAACTTTTCTTTAAACAATAACGAGTCTCAAATACTTAAAATTCTATAAAGAGATGTTATTCACCATGTACGTTAAATCCATGCGTATAAAAAATTAAAATATACTGGTTTAGTTTAAAAACTAATCTTGTTAAATGCAGACTTTGCAATGCTAATCAGTACTGTTCAACCTTTTTTTTGGAAACACAATTCCTTTGTTGTCTAACAGCACTTGAATGAAACATGATCATAAAACCAGATTTAAAAGTATATACCTATTGTGAGTTCAGAGTCAACTTCAATAAAGCACTCTCTTTTATATTCAGATTAAGGATCCTTTTTAAATTTTAATTGCATTAAATTAACACTAAATCCACTGCAGTTGGTCTCTTCAGAAAAAAAAAAAAAATGCTTTCAGCTTCTCAGGAAAAAAAAAAAAAAAATCCAGAGATTCAGCTTGTTAGACTTCAGAGTTTCTGAGACAGCACTGATTATTTGTAGAATGTCCCACTTCCATTGCACCAAGCTCATTTCATACTTGCCCTACTAAATCAGCTACTCCGGCCTGGCACCCAAACAGAACGTTTTTGCATTCAAGTAAATTGGAATTGAGTATAAAAAAGTAAGTAAAAGCACAGCTCAGGATTTCATAAAACGGGCCAGCTAACATCTCTTCTTTATATGCAATCAAGTTTCAATGGCATCTTTGAAATATTAGCATGCACTTCTGCAATCTTAATTACATTTGGTTTTGAAGATTTCATCTTTTAACCCATTTGAACGAAGAGGAAAAAAACCCCAACTTCTCATTTCTTATTTTTATTAAGCACACTGCAAATTTGGTACATATGTTGCTCTAACATGTGCCTGCTGGCAGGGTCAAAGAAATAAAGATGCCAATCCGTTTACTAGGAGGGGATGGAGGAAAAAAAAAAAAAAAAAAAAAAAAAAAAAAAAAAAAAAAAAGAAGATAGACCTTTCTCAGCACAAACCCTCCAGTACCCAAGCATATTTCCACAGCAAAAAGAGAGTAACCAGTCCCTGGAGCACACTGGTGACCATTTTCCAGCTAGGAAAGTGTGAGGGCTCTGTTCCTACCTTGCTCACTGCTGTTGTCCCCACTGTGTGATGTGTGTCCTCCGCTGGAGGGGCCGGGGGTTCCCCCGGAGCGCGTCGATGCAGTGTCATCGTGGTCTCTGTTCCAGGAGGGCTGTTAGGGCCAAAAAAAAAAGAAAAAAGAAAAGGTTAAAATCTGAGATAGGGGAAGAGATGCCCAGATCGCCAGAAAATGCACTCCTGGGAGAACAGTGCCCATGCTGAAACCCGTGGGAAAAGTGCTGGCAAACACATCCCCCGAATTATTCCTCCTTTCCAGGTAGCTCTCCTCGCCGCTGCCCAGCAAAAAATCATACTCCGGAACACGTTTACTATCTAAATAATCCCAAGCTTTATTACCACAGAGAGCAGAAACATTCCTGGCCAGGCAGGGGGAGCAGGAGGAGAGCCAGGGAGCGAATCACTGGCACTGGGCTCCAGCTATATTTTTAGCATCCGCAAAACCCTGCGGCACCGACAGCCCCACGAGGGCAAAAATGAGAGCGGTGGTCGAGAGCAGCCTGGGTTTATTTGGGCCTCCCCATTCCTCCTACGAGGCCAACATGGAAGAGCTTAAAGACTTTGCTGGCAATTAGGCCTGGGTCCATAATAGCTGGGATGTGTCAGCTGTTTGCCGGATGGTATATGGCAAATGGACCAGGCATGGGGACAAAAAAGAAATGAGAATAACAATGGCTTCACATGGGCTGTGTACACTCAGCCCCATGCAGAGCCTCCTTGTACTATTGAACAGAAAACAGATGTTGCTTCTTATCACTGGGTGCATTTGAAAGTAACATTCAGATAGGAAAAATTGGCCGTAAATTAAATTCTTAGGGAAAACAAACGTGGCAACGCTCCTCCCAAGTCCCCCTTTATCACCAGAGAAGATTTTAATTAGCTTTTAGTACTAGCTTTTAAAACATCACAGAGCCTCACTGGTCATCCTGCG